>NC_092733.1:18390924-18620461 GCF_047496885.1 Scyliorhinus torazame
TAGAACTTTCAAGCAGTTATTGGATAGGCACATGGAGCACACAGAATAACAGGGAGTGGGATAGCTTGATCTTGGTTTCGGACAAAGTTCGTCACAACATCGAGGGCTGAAGGGCCTGTTCTGTGCTGTCCTGTTCTACGTTCTATGTTCTAAACCGTGAGGCCCAGTCCGCCCTCGGAAGTGGATGCGGACAATACCAATGAAGAGAAGAAGGTTTCTCCCAATCTCTTGTTCAACATTTCTACCTCAAGCAGCATCAGTGAAACGGATTGTCTGGGTACCATTGTACTGCTCTAGGGGATTTTCATGGGATCCTGCTGTGCACACTATGTCTGCCGTGTTTCCGACATGACAGCAATGGCCACACTTCAGAAGTGCTTCATTGGCCGTAAAGTACTGTATCTGTGAAAGGTGCCGTACAAATACAAGCCTTTCTCTCACTGAGGCCTGGAGTAATTTGGCCCCATTTTGGATGAAAGGTCATTGGCTTGAAACGTTAACTCTGGTGGCTCCGTCCCGGGCATGGAGCAGGAAAATCCGGCCTAAATCCCGCCAGGTGTCTCTCGCTCTGCAGCCTGAACCCATGTTCCTCGTTTCCAATATTTTCTGTTTTTATTCCAGACCGTGCGAATTGTTGAAGGAAAATTGCGGATGAAGATGGGCGGTGGGTGTGCGGGAGTTGGTGCGCGCGCGCGCAGTCACCCTGCAATGGATTGTGAGGTGTAGCTCAGCCAAATTAAAGTGACTTGTTTACTGACGGCAAATTAGTCATAGTGTGTGTTTTTTCGTGAGCAATTCCCCACCGAGAATTTATCACCTCTGTATTCCTCCAGCATGGTGTTAGTGAGTTGTCACCAGCAGGTTCACAACTTTGCCCTTTTAAATGTGATGTGGTAATGGTCCATTAACACAACATAATTCACCTGGAGAGAAAAAGTGCCGCCTTCAGCCCCTCAAGTATAAATTGCAGGATCACAGCATCTTCTGTAGTGCAGAAGGCGGCCATTCGGCCCATTGAGTCTGCACTGGCTCTCTGAAAGTGCATCCTCCCTAGTCACCGCCCCCCCCCCCCCCCATCCCACCCCTCCCCCCATCCCTTGTCCCCATAACCTTGCACATTCTCTTGCCAGTAAGAAGTCTTACAACACCAGGTTAAAGTCCCAACAGTTTTTTTTCCTGAATCACCAGCTTTCGGAGCGCAGCTCCTTCATCAGGTGCGTTCCACAACCACATATATAGACAAAGTCAATGATGCAAGATGATACTTTGAGTGCGAGTCTTTGCAGGTAATTAAGTCCTGGCTCAAGACATTTCACACCTCTTTCACCTGTGATTATCCCTCTCTCCAGTCACTCCTTGCATCATTGACTTTGTCCATATATGTGGTTGTGGAACCCAGTTCTTCATTCACCTGATGAAGGAGCTGCGCTCCGAAAGCTAGTGATTCAAAACAAACCTGCTGGACTTTAACCTGGTGTTGGAAGACTTCTTACTGTGCCGACCCCAGTCCAACGCCGGCATCTCCACATCATTCTCTTTCCAGATAGCAATCCAATTCCCTTTTGAATAACTCAATCGATCCTGCCTCCACTATCCCGTCAGGAACTTTGTTCCAGACTCCATCCCCCTCTGGGTGAAGAAGATTTTCCTCACATCACTTCAACCCCTTTTGCCAATGAAAATGAAATGAAAATCGCTTATTGTCACAAGTAGGCTTCAAATGAAGTTACTGTGAAAAGCCCCTAGTCGCCACATTCCGGCGCCTGTTCGGGGAGGCTGGTATGGGAATTGAACCGTGCTGCTGGCCTGCCTTGGTCTGCTTTCAAAGCCAGCGATTTAGCCCTGTGCTAAACCAGCCCCTATTATTCTAGCTCTTGATGATCTCTCAAGTGGGATCAGTTTCTCACTAATTACGCTGTCTACACCACTCGGGATCTTGAAGACCTCCATCATGTCTCCTCTCAGCCTCCTTGCCTCCAAGGAAAACAGTCCGTACCTCTCCGATCCATCCTCATAGCTCTAGTTGTTTATTGTTGGAATCATTCTTGTGACTCTCCTCTGCACTCTCTTCAAAGTCTTCCCACTCTTCCTCAGCTATGGCACCCAGAACTGGACACAGTCTCCAATGAAGCCTAAGTAGTGTTTTCTGACTTCCGGGTGCGGCTATGCAGAGCTAGGTCGCATATTCGGCAGCTCCCGCTTGGAACGGACTTTTGGGCTCTTTTACAGGGCCCCCACGGCATTTGTTTGACATTTCCCGGTGTGGGAAGAAGACTGCAGCATTCCCCTGACAGTGTCCCCCAGGAATGTTATGTCTTTTGGCTGCCAGACCCGGCAGAAACAGTAAAGGATTTGGCTTTGGCTGCAGGTTTAGACAAGGGCCTCTTCCAGCATGCAGGCGGGGGAAGGGCAAGCTTAAAGCTGCAATCTGACTTGACTCTATCAAAGGTGAATTCTAGCAGCAGAGGGAACAACTGTGAAAGGATCTACCAGGGCCATTGAAGAAGCAGGGACGAGGCTTCCGGTGGTGGCCATGGAGGAATAGGTCGCGCATTCGGCAGCTCCCGCCTGGAACTGACTCTCAGACCTTTTTCAGGAGTTTCCATAGACTTTTTAAATGGACCAGAAGTGTAACGGCCAAAGGAGCGGCACTGGAGCAACGGGAGAAGCGAGGGAAAGAAAACAAAATGGCGGCGGCCAGGGACAAAGGGGAGCTGCAGGAGTTCATCAAGCGCTGCTTCGAGGAGCAGCGCGAGGAGATGCGCAAGGAGATGTTGGCGCCTATGCTTTCGGCAATTGAAGGACTCGGGATCACCCAGAAGGTCCACGAAGCTAAGATCCAGGAGGTGCAGAAAAGAGTCAGTCAGAATGAGGACGCGCTCGTGGGCCTGGCGGTGAGAGTGGAGCAGAACGAGGCGCTACACAAGAGGTGGGCAGGAAGACTCGAAGACCTGGAGAACAGGTCGAGGAGAAAGAATCTGCGAATCCTGGGTCTCCCTGAGGGAGTGGAGGGGGCTGATGCCGGGGCATACGCGAGCACGATGCTCGAGGCGATGATGGGCACAAAGGCCCCTTCGAGGCCGCTGGAGTTGGACAGGGCACATCGGGTGCTGGCGAAGAAGCCCCAGGCAAATGAGCCGCCAAGGGCGATGGTGGTGAGGTTCCACCGGTTCACGGACAGGGAGTGGGTCCTGAGATGGACCAAGAAGGAGCGGAGCAGTAAGTGGGACAATGCAGAGATCCGAATATACCCGGACTGGAGCACGGAGGTTGCAAAGCGGAGAGCGGGTTTCAACCGGGTCAAAGCGGCGTTGTACCGGAAAGAAGTGAAATTCGGAATGCTGCAGCCAGCGCGACTGTGGGTCACATACAAGGGCCAACACTATTACTTCGAAACGCCTGAAGAGGCGTGGACCTTTGTACAAGCTGAAAAGTTGGACTCTAACTGAGGGTTTGTGAGGGTAGGGGGGATGTTTGAGGTTTGATGTGTGATGGTTGTTGTATATAGGGGGTCAATCACGTGCAGGAAATGTTACATGGGCTGGGGGAGAGAGACAAGGCCGCGACAGGAGCTGCGCCAGAGGGGGCGGAGCGGGCTTTGGAAAGCGCGGGGTGTTTTCCCGCGCGCGGGAAGAAAGGCGGGAAGGGGAACGAAGGAATGCATATGGATTGGGAGACTCCCACGCGGGGAGGTCAATGGGACAGCGGGGGAAGCCGGGGTCAGCAGGCGTCAGCTGACTTACGGGAGTGACATGGGGGAGCAAAAAAGCTAGACAGGGGTCTAGCGGGGGGAGGGGAGGGGGAAAGGGGGGGGGGGGAAAGGGTTGCTGCTGCACTGGCCGAAAGGGAATGGGACACAGAAGAGGTGGTCGGGACGGGGATCCCCACTCTGGGGGACTGGAGGGTGAGGGAGGTGTGGACACGGGACTGGCCCAGAAAAGGAGATGGCTAGTCGGCGGGGCGTGGGGGGGGGGGCTGGTGGTGGTGAGAGCCCCTCCAATCCGGCTGATAACGTGGAATGTGAGGGGCCTGAATGGGCCGGTGAAGAGGGCTCGAGTGTTCGCGCACTTAAAGGGACTGAAGGCGGACGTGGCCATGCTCCAAGAGACACACCTGAAGGTGGCGGACCAGGTCAGGCTAAGAAAGGGATGGGTAGGACAGGTATTCCACTCGGGACTGGACGCGAAGAATAGAGGGGTGGCAATATTGGTGGGAAAGCGGGTGTCATTTGAGGCCAAGACTATTGTAGCGGACAATGGAGGGCGATATGTAATGGTGAGTGGTAGGCTGCAAGGGATGTGGGTGGTGTTGGTAAACGTATACGCCCCGAACTGGGATGATGCAGGATTCATGAAGCGCATGTTGGGGCGCATTCCGGACCTGGAGATAGGAGGCCTGATAATGGGAGGGGACTTCAATACAGTGTTGGATCCAGCACTGGACCGCTCCAAATCAAGGACTGGAAAGAGGCCGGCGGCGGCCAAGGTACTTAGGGGGTTTATGGATCAGATGGGGGGAGTGGACCCATGGCGGTTTGCAAGGCCGCAGGCCAGGGAATTTTCTTTCTTCTCCCATGTACACAAAGCCTACTCCCGGATAGATTTCTTTGTTCTGGGTAGGGCGCTCATCCCGAGGGTGGAGGGGACGGAGTATTCGGCTATAGCCGATTCGGACCATGCCCCACACTGGGTGGAACTGGAGCTGGGAGAGGAGAGGGACCAACGCCCGCTGTGGTGGCTGGATGTGGGACTGCTGGCGGACGAGGTGGTGTGTGGGAAGGTGAGGGGGTGTATCGAAAGGTACTTGGAGGCCAACGACAACGGGGAGGTGCGGGTGGGGGTGGTATGGGAGGCGTTGAAGGCGGTGATCAGGGGAGAGCTAATTTCCATTAGGGCTCATAGGGAGAAGACAGAGGGTATGGAAAGGGAGAGGTTAGTGGGGGAGATTTTGAGAGTGGACAGGAGATATGCAGAGGCCCCGGAGGAGAGATTACTTGGGGAAAGACGATGGCTCCAGACGGAGTTTGACCTGTTGACCACAGGGAAGGCAGAGGCACAGTGGAGGAAGGCGCAGGGGGCGACCTACGAGTACGGGGAAAAGGCTAGTCGGATGCTGGCACACCAGCTCCGTAAGAGGATGGCAGCGAGGGAAATAGGGGGAGTCAAAGATGGAAGGGGAGCCACTGTTCGGAGTGCGATGAAAATAAATGAGGTATTCAAGGCCTTTTATGAAGAGCTGTACAGATCCCAGCCCCCAGCGGGGGAAGAGGGGTTGAGACGATTCCTAGATCAGCTGAGATTCCCGAGGGTGGAGGAGCAAGAGGTGGCTGGTTTGGGGGCACCAATTGGGTTGGAGGAGCTGAGCAAGGGTTTGGGGAGCATGCAGGCGGGGAAGGCCCCGGGACCGGACGGATTCCCGCGGGAGTTCTACAGGAAGTACGTAGAGCTGTTGGCCCTGCTACTGGTGAGGACCTTTAATGAGGCAAGAGAGGAGGGGACCCTGCCCCCGACAATGTCGGAAGCGACAATTTCTTTGATCCTAAAGCGGGACAAGGACCCACTGCAATGTGGATCGTACAGGCCGATCTCACTCCTCAATGTGGATGCAAAGTTGCTGGCAAAAGTGCTGGCCACGAGGATCGAGGACTGTGTCCCGGGGGTAATCCACGAGGACCAGACGGGATTTGTAAAGGGCAGGCAACTAAACACCAATGTGCGGCGGCTCTTAAACGTGATAATGATGCCATTGGAGGAGGGCAAGGCGGAGATAGTGGCAGCCATGGACGAGGAGAAGGCCTTTGACCAAGTAGAGTGGGAGTACCTCTGGGAGGTGCTGTGCAGGTTTGGATTCAGGGTAGGGTTTATCAATTGGGTTAAGCTCCTTTACAGAGCCCCGATGGCAAGTGTAGTGACGAACCGGCGGAGGTCGGAGTACTTTCGACTGTACCGCGGGACGAGGCAGGGGTGCCCCCTGTCCCCCCTGTTGTTCGCATTGGCGATCGAACCATTGGCCATGTCATTGAGGGAGTCTAATAAATGGAAGGGGGTGGTCCGAGGGGTAGAAGAGCATCGGGTGTCGCTATATGCGGATGACCTGTTGCTGTACGTGGCGGATCCAATGGAGGGGATGGTGGAGGTCATGCAGACTCTAAGGGAGTTTGGGGAGTTTTCGGGCTATAAGCTCAATGTAGGGAAGAGTGAGCTCTTTGTATTACAGGCGGGGGACCAAGAAAGAGGGATAGGGGACCTACCACTGAGGAGGGTGGAGGGGAGCTTTCGGTATCTGGGGATCCAGATAGCCAGGAGTTGGGGGACCCTACATAAACTGAATCTGATGAGGTTGGTGGAGCAAATGGAGGAGGAATTCAAAAGGTGGGATATGTTACCGCTCTCGCTGGCGGGTAGAGTGCAGTCGGTCAAAATGGTGGTCCTTCCGAGGTTTCTGTTTGTGTTTCAGTGCCTTCCCATTGTGATCACTAAGGCCTTTTTTTAAGAGAGTAGGCAGGAGTATTATGGGGTTTGTGTGGGCGAATAAGACCCCGAGAGTAAGGAGAGGGTTCCTGCAAGGCAGTAGGGACCAAGGAGGGTTGGCGCTGCCAAACCTGGGGAGCTACTACTGGGCAGCAAATGTGGCGATGATCCGCAAGTGGGTTATGGAGGGAGAGGAGGCGGCATGGAAGAGGATGGAGATGGCGTCCTGTAAAGGAACGAGCCTGGGGGCGTTGGTGACGGCACCGCTGCCGCTCTCACCGACAAAGTATACCACGAGCCCGGTGGTGGCGGCAACGCTAAGGATCTGGGGCCAGTGGAGACGGCACCGGGGTGCAATGGGAGCATCGGTGTGGTCCCCGATCAGGGGTAACCACCGGTTTGTCCCGGGGAAGATGGACGGGGGGTTCCAGAGCTGGCATCGGGCGGGGATTGGAAGAATGGGGGACCTGTTCATCGACGGGACGTTTGCGAGCCTAGGGGCACTGGAGGAGAAGTTTGAGTTACCCCCGGGAAATGCCTTTAGATATATGCAGGTGAGGGCTTTTGTGAGGCGACAGGTGAGGGAATTCCCGTTGCTCCCGGCACAAGAAGTTCAAGATAGGGTGATCTCCGGTGTATGGGTCGGGGAGGGCAAGGTGTCGGAAATACACCAGGAGTTGAAAGAAGAGGGGGAAGCGCTGGTAGAAGAGTTGAAGGGTAAATGGGAGGAGGAGCTGGGGGAGGAGATCGAGGAAGGTCTGTGGGCTGATGCCCTGGGTAGGGTTAATTCCTCCTCCTCGTGTGCCAGGCTCAGCCTGATACAATTTAAGGTGGTTCACAGAGCGCACTTTACGGGGGCGAGGTTGAGTAGGTTCTTTGGGGTAGAGGACAGATGTGGAAGGTGCTCAGGGAGCCCGGCAAACCACGTCCATATGTTTTGGTCATGCCCGGCACTGGAGGGGTTCTGGAGAGGAGTGGCGGGAGCAATATCTCAGGTGGTGAAAGTCCGGGTCAAGCCAAGCTGGGGGCTAGCAATATTTGGAGTAGTGGACGAGCCGGGAGTGCAGGAGGCGAAAGAGGCCAGCATTCTGGCCTTTGCGTCCCTAGTAGCCCGGCGAAGGATCTTGCTAATGTGGAAGGAGGCGAAGCCCCCCAGCCTGGAGGCCTGGATAAATGATATGGCTGGGTTCATAAAGTTGGAGAGGATTAAGTTCGCCTTGAGAGGGTCTGCGCAGGGGTTTTACAGGCGGTGGCAACCGTTCCTAGACTATCTCGCGGAACGTTAGAGGAAGGTCGGTCAGCAGCAGCAGCAATCTTGGGGGAACGGGGACGTCCTGGGAGTGGGGGGGGAGAGGGGGGACTGCCTGGGAGGGTGGATGAGCAAGAGATAACATGAAGGGTTGGGGAAACTGGCACGTACGGGTGAGGGCCAGTGTACAAAGCTGTGTAAATATATCATTTTGCCATGTATATATCTTGCTCTGCACGATTTCTCGTTTTTTTTTGTTACGGGGGGGGGGGGGGTTATTGTTTGTAAGGGAGAAAAATTGTGTTAAAAAACTTAAATAAATATATTTTTTTTAAAAGGTTGTGTTTTCTACACGCTCAGCATGACCTCCTTGCTCTTGTACTCAATGACCCGATCATTATCCCAACATACTATCTGTTTTTGTTAGTTGCCCTCTAGGCATGCCCTGCCATCTTCAAAGACTTATTTACAGATACCCCGAGGTCCCATTGTACCTTTACCTGCATTAGAGTTTCTTCCATTATTCCAAATTCTTACTGCTGAAATGAATCGCCTCGCACTTCTCTGTATTGAACTTCATCTGCCGCTTGTCTGCCCAATCCACCAACACCTCCATGTCCCTTTGAAATTCAAGGCTATCCTCAGCACGATTTGTTCTCGATCCCCCCACCAAAGGGAACGGTTTCTCTCCGCCCGCTCTGTCCAGCCCCCCTCACGGTTTTGAGCAAACGTCCTCTCCGCCTCTTCTCCTCCACGGAGAACGGTCCCAACTTCTCCCACCTGCTCCACGGAAGTACCCCATCCCTGGAACCGTTCTCGGGAACCTTTCCTGCATTCCCTCCCTGATGGCTTCACATCCGTGAGGTGCCCACATTAGGACATCATACAGGCGTATCATAACATCCACGCTGTTGGAGTCTATGCCTCGGTCGATAAAGCCCAGAATTATGGATGTTTCAATAACGGCGTTATCAACCTACCTGTCGCCAACTTCGATGACTTTTGCAAATATAACCCCCCCCCACCCCCACTCCCACCCCCTCCCTCCCACCAGATCCCTCTGCCACCCTTTTCAGGAATAGGACCATTTATTTTAGATTGCCTCCCCTCATTCTTACTCCCAAAATTGATAACTTCATACTTCTAAATTTCATCTGTCACCAGCTGGTCCACAAAGTGCATAATATAAGTTGTGTTATCTGCAAATTTGGAAATTTGGATAATAATATAGATGGAGCTGATGGATAAATTAGCTTAATTTAATCCATCTGGATGAAGCAATGGGGCTCTGATATCATGTGGAGGACACCAACTAAGTAAGGGGCTTCATAGGGTTTTAGGTGGAAATGTACGAGCTACCGAGGAGGTCTAAACTGGTGAAATGTCCCAGATGTCTTTGTACATTCAAAGGTGCAGTTGGATGGCTACTCGTCTCTTCATTCCCCAACACACAGCTGGTGTGATGTGGGTTCAAGATACACTGTGCATCTGAGCACGTGCTGTTCAGCGGGAGAGATGGCGGCACAGTGGCAAAGGCACTTGGAATCCCGAGGCCCAGGTTAATGCTCTGGGGATACGGGTTCAAGACCAGCGACTGGCGGGATTCAAATTCAATTAGTTGCCTGGAATCGCAAGCTGCTCCCCCGTATTGGTGGCCGCAAAACGATTGTCATAATAACCCGTCTGCCAATGTCCCTTCGGGGAAGGAAAACTGCCATCCTTACCCGGTCTGGCCTACATGTGACTCCAGACCCACAGTGATGAAGTTGACTCTTAACTGCCCCCTCTGAAATCCACGCATTTCAAGGGCGATAAGGGATGGGAACATAGGAACAGAAGTGGGCCTTCGAGCCTGCTCCGCCATTTAATCAGCTCATAACTCATCTCTTCCTGGTCTCAGTTCTACCTCCCTGCCTGTTCCCCATATCCCTTTAACCTGTGTTTTTTATCAGAAATATATCCATCTCCTTCTTGAAACCATTTAATGACTCGGACTCCACCGCACTATGGGGCAGCAAGTTCCACAAATTCACCACCCTCTGCGAGAAGTAGTTCCTCCTCATCTCAGTTCTAAATCTACCGCCTCTCAACCTATATCTGCGACCTCTCATTCTAGATTCGTCACATTGAACATAGAACATACAGTTCAGGAGAAGGCCATTCGGCCCATCGAGTCTGCACCGACCCACTTAAGCCCTCACTCCCACCCTATCCCCACAACCTACTAACCCCTCCTAACCTATTTTGGACACTAAGGGCAAGTTAGCGTGGCCAGTCCACCTAACCTGCACGTCTTTGGACTGTGGGAGGAAACCGGAGCACCCGGAGGAAACCCACGCAGACACGGGGAGAACGTGCAGACTCCGCACAGACAGTGACCCAGCGGGGAATCGAACCTGGGACCCTGGCGCTGTGAAGCCACAGTGCTATCCACTTGTGCTACCGTGCTGCCCAACATTTGGTCTACGTTTACTTTATCAATCCTTCTTGGTATTTCCTCGAGCAGATCTCTTCTCATTCTTCGAGTGAGAGTGGGAAGGATTGGAAAATAAGAATGGCCTTGTCCGCATCCCATGAAAGATTTATTTTTTTAATGTAGCAATGGGCAATGGCTCTGTGAGTCAGAAGGCTGTGAGTTCAAGGCCACCTCCAGCCTCTTGCACTCTTAATCCAGGCGACGTTCCCAGTGCACACTGAGGGGGTGCTGTGCTGCCAGAGACGCAGTCACTTCAGAGGAGACCTTAAACCGACACCCCCCGCCGCCTGCCCTCTCGGGCGGACATTATAGGTCCTTTGGCACTACTGCAAAGAAGAGACGGGGGAATATTTTCCGTTGGGCATCCTTATCCAAAGGTCTGAGGGGGGAACCCGTTTTGGAGAAGGGAAAGCTAATCAGGATACATTTGGGGCTTAGATACTGCGATACAAAATGGGGGGGCAGAAAGTGCGTCAATTAAAGAAACCTTGCATCATTCAACGGGGGAGAATATTCTAGAAAATTGACATTAACTAAAAGGAAGGATGAAGTGAAGAAATAGGCACAGCAGGCAGCCCTCATCAACTGTTTTGTGATTAATTGAAGGCAAACACCCACACAATACAACAACTTGCAACAGATTAATATTAATTTTTCTCACAGTAGTTTATCTTAATCTGCAAAAAAATAAAATGCTGCTGGCTGCTACCACGCACTGTAAAGTGGCAGCAGAAAGTTCAATGTGTTAATTAAGATGGGAAAACATATTGATTAATGGCAAGCAAGTGATGACAGGTCTGAACAGGCAGAGCACACACAGCCTATTTTCTGTTTAGTATCTGAGATTTAGTCAGTGCGATATCTCGCAGCGTTAGGAGCTGGAGGCACTCGGGAATGTCATTCGCCCACGCAGAACAGCGACATACACAGTAGCCCCCATTCCTCCCAGCATCCCCTCTCACAGATAGCGAGCAAACTGTTTGCAGCTCCTTCATCGAAAATCTCATCCTCATCCTCCAATCCTTCACCGTCTCTGGGACCTCCTCCAGCCCTGCGACCCTCCCGGGACCTCTGCGCTCCTCCAATCCCGACTCCTTGCGCACCCGTTGATTCTCAACGTCCCAACATTGTCCGCCACGCATTCAACTGGGAGGCCTTGACCAATTACCTCCGCAAACCTCCCTACCTCCACTGAGATGCTCCTTAAGGTCCACTCCCTCGGCCAATCCTTTCACCCCCTACTGCTCACGATGTGAGCTTTCCTTTGGGAACGCTCCTGTGAAGCATTTGGACTGTGGGAGGAAACCGGAGCACCCGGAGGAAACCCACGCAGACACAGGGAGAACGTGCAGACTTCTCAGTTCTTTGAGAAGGTGACTGAACAGGTAGACGAGGGTAGAGCAGTTGATGTGGTGTATATGGATTTCAGCAAAGCGTTTGATAAGGTTCCCCACGGTAGGCTATTGCAAAAAATACGGAGGCTGGGGATTGAGGGTGATTTAGAGATATGGATCAGAAATTGGCTAGCTGAAAGAAGACAGAGGGTGGTGGTTGATGGGAAATGTTCAAAATGGAGTACAGTCACAAGTGGAGTACCACAAGGATCTGTTCTGGGGCCGTTGCTGTTTGTCATTTTTATCAATGACCTAGAGGAAGGCGCAGAAGGGTGGGTGAGTAAATTTGCAGACGATACTAAAGTCGGTGGTGTTGTCGATAGTGTGGAAGGATGTAGCAGGTTACAGAGGGATATAGATAAGCTGCAGAGCTGGGCTGAGAGGTGGCAAATGGAGTTTAATGTAGAGAAGTGTGAGGTGATTCACTTTGGAAGGAATAACAGGAATGCGGAATATTTGGCTAATGGTAAAGTTCTTGAAAGTGTGGATGAGCAGAGGGATCTAGGTGTCCATGTACATAGATCCCTGAAAGTTGCCACCCAGGTTGATAGGGTTGTGAAGAAGGCCTATGGAGTGTTGGCCTTTATTGGTAGAGGGATTGAGTTCCGGAGTCGGGAGGTCATGTTGCAGCTGTACAGAACTCTGGTACGGCCGCATTTGGAGTATTGCGTACAGTTCTGGTCACCGCATTATAGGAAGGACGTGGAGGCTTTGGAGCGGGTGCAGAGGAGATTTACCAGGATGTTGCCTGGTATGGAGGGAAAATCTTATGAGGAAAGGCTGATGGACTTGAGGTTGTTTTCGTTGGAGAGAAGAAGGTTAAGAGGAGACTTAATAGAGGCATACAAAATGATCAGGGGGTTGGATAGGGCGGACAGTGAGAGCCTTCTCCCGCGGATGGATATGGCTGGCACGAGGGGACATAACTTTAAACTGAGGGGTAATAGATATAGGACAGAGGTCAGAGGTAGGTTCTTTACGCAAAGAGTAGTGAGGCCGTGGAATGCCCTACCTGTTACAGTAGTGAACTCGCCAACATTGAGGGCATTTAAAAGTTTATTGGATAAACATATGGATGATAATGGCATAGTGTAGGTTAGATGGCTTTTGTTTCGGTGCAACATCGTGGGCCGAAGGGCCTGTACTGCGCTGTATTGTTCTATGTTCTATGTTCTATTTTACCATCTTAACTTGCTGTCGTAAACTCGACGGTGTCCTATCTGCACATTATTCCCACTTTCCTGCCCTGCTTTCCCCCTGCTGAAGGTGCCGACTCACAAGATAAGTCCAGACCAAACGGGGCCTTTCAGCCCATCCGACCAGACTATCCCTGGATACCAATCCAATTGTCTTCCCATTGGCTGCATGTTCAACATGTCCCTCTGTGTAGAAATGCCACTTGCCTTTGATGCCAAACTTGCTCTTCCCAACACCAACATCTTGGGAACCCGCGTCTGTTACCTTTCCAAATTCTGGATTACTCTTCTTTCCGTCACGTTAAGAAAGCTTTGCAATGGCCTCAAGACACTCCAGAGCAGTCCACAGCCAAAGGAGCACCTTTAAATTGTAACGTAGGAAACGTAACAGACTATTTACGCATAGCAAGCTCCCAACCATCAGCACTGCGATGATGATATGATAGGTTTTCAAAAATCTTATATGCAAATTGACTGGGCCAGCATTCATTGCCCACCCCTAATTGCCCTTGAGCTGATTGGCTTGCTAGGCCATTGCCTGGGCATTCAAGTGTCAACCTCATGGCCTGTGGGTCTGGAGTCACATGTAGGCCAGAGCGGGTAAGGACGGCAGATTTCTTTCCCGAGCGCAGCATTAGTGAACCAGGTGGGTTTTTACAACAAAAAACAAAGTACAGCACAGGAACAGGCCCTTCGGCCCCCCCAGGCCTGCGCCGATCATGATGCCTGTCCAAACGAAAACCTTCTGTGCTTTCGGGTTCCGTATCCCTCTATTCCCATCCTATTCATGTATTCGTCAAGATGCCTCTTAAATGGCGCTATCGTATCTGGTCCCACCACCTTTCCCAGCAGTGGACTGTCTCCCAAATTCTGGGAGCACGGTAGCATTGTGGATAGCACAATTGCTTCACAGCTCCAGGGTCCCAGGTTCGATTCCGGCTTGGGTCACTGTCTGTGCGGAGTCTGCACATCCTCCCCGCGTGTGCGTGGGTTTTCTCCGGGTGCTCCGGTTTCCTCCCACAGTCCAAAGATGTGCAGGTTAGGTGGGTTGGCCGTGATAAATTGCCCTTAGTGTACAAAATTGCCCTTAGTGTTGGGTGTGGTTACTGGGTTAAGGGGATAGGGTGGAGGTGTTGACCTTGGGTAGGGTGCTCTTTCCAAGAGCCGGTGCAGACTCGATGGGCCGAATGGCCTTCTTCTGCACTGTAAATTCTATGATGATGAAATCCACCTTTCATTAATTAATTTAAGTTCCACTAGCTGCTGTGGTGGATTTGAAGCTGTGTCCCCAGAGCATTAGCCTGGGCCCTCTGGGTTACTAGTCTGGTGACACTACCGCTACGCCACCGTAGGTGGACAGGGCGGGGGTCTTGGTCTAACCCCTGACAGTGCAGCGCTCCCCTCCGTGCAGTCCGGACTGCGCTGATGGCGCGCATTGCCCCGGAGCCAGCGGTTATTGGTTTATTTTCAACGGATTATCCGCTCCCCCCCGCCCCAACGAGGGCGGAATTTCAAACCGGCTTCACAAAGGTTCAGGGACAAAGAAAAGTAACGCGCGAGAGTGGAGGGTAAAGCTGGAAGTGAAACAGGACTCCAAACAGGACCCGGGGAAAGCAGCAGGCGATAATGTCATAACAAAGTAAACGAGGGATAATGAGGCAGGCTGGCAGAAATCTGGTAAAAACAGGTGTGAAGGGGATTAGAGGATTATCTTCTGTGGTCAGGGGGCTGCTTGTATGCGAATACATCCGTAAGATCTGCAACAGAAGCTGGACATGAATAGGGTTAGGTGTGTGCTGATTAAACAGGGTCGCAGCCAAGGGCTGCAGTTGCTGTGGTGAACCGTAGGAAGGGGCCAGCAGCCATGTGTAAGGCCCAAATATATACCACGCAGTTCCTCCCCAACCCCAGAGAGAACTTTGCACAATAGCACGGCATTGGCACAGGTTAAAGGGGCTGGTTTAGCACAGTGGGCTAAACAGCTGAGTTGTAAAGCAGAACTAAGGCCAGCAGCGAGAAATGTAACAGGTATGGCAGAGGAACTTAGAGCTTGGATTAGTACTTGGAACTATGATGTTGTTGCCATTACAGAGACCTGGTAAAGGAAGGAAAGGGTTGGCAGCGAAACGTTCCAGGATTTAGATGTTTCAGGCGGGATAGAGGGGGATGTAAAAGGGGTGGAGGAGTTGTGTGCGACTGGTTAGGGAGAATATCACAGCTGTACTGCGGGAGAACACCTCAGAGGGCAGCGAGGCTATATGGGTAGAGATCAAGAATAAGAAGGGTGCAGTCACAATGTTGGGGGTTTACTACAGGCCTCCCAACAGCAAATGCGAGATAGAGGAGCAGATAGGTAGACAGATTTTGGAAAGGAGTAAAAGCAACAGGGTTGTTGTGATGGGAGACTTCAACTTTCCCAATATTGACTGGGACTCACTTAGTGCTCGGGGCTTGGAGGGGGCAGAGTTTGTAAGGAGCATCCAGGAGGGTTTCTTAAAACAATATGTAGATAGCTAAACTAGGGAAGGGGTTATACTGGGCCTGGTATTGGGGAATGAGCCCGGCCAGGTGGTAGAAGTTTCAGAGGGGAGCATTTCGGGAACAGTGACCACAATTCAGTAAGTTTTAAAGTGCTGGTGGACAAGGATAAGAATGGTACTAGGGTGAATGTGCTAAATTGGGGGAAGGCTAATTATAATAATATTAGGCAGGAACTGAAGAACCTAGATTGGGGGCGGATGTTTGAGGGTAAATCAACATCTGACATGTGGGAGGCTTTCAAATGGCAATTGAAAGGAATTCAGGACCGGCATGTTCCTGTGAGGAAGAAGGATAAATACGGCAAATTTCGGGAACCTTGGATAACGAGAGATATTGTAGGCCTCGTCAAAAAGAAAAAGGAGGCATTTGTCAGGGCTAGAAGGCTGGGAACAGACGAAGCCTGTGTGGAATATAAGGAAAATAGGAAGGAACTTAAGCAAGGAGTCAGGAGGGCTAAAAGGGGTAATGAAAAATCATTGGCAAATAGGGTTAAGGAAAATCCCAAGGCTTTTTGCACATACATAAAAAGCAAGAGGGTAGCCAGGGAAAGGGTTGGCCCACTGAAGGACAGGCGAGGGAATCTATGTGTGGAGCCAGAGGAAATGGGCGAGGTATGTAGCTGTATAGAACCTTAGTTAGGCCACACTTGGAGTATAGTGTTCAATTCTGGTCGCCACACTACCAGAAGGATGTGGAGGCTTGAGAAAAGTGCAGAAGAGATTTACCAGAATGTTGCCTGGTATGGAGGGCATTAGCTATGAGGAAAGGTTGAATAAACTCAGATTGTTCTCACTGGAATGACGGAGGTTGAGGGGTGACCTGATAGAGGTCTACAGAATTATGAGGGGCATAGACAGAGTGGATAGTCAGAGGCTTTTTCCCAGGGTAGAGGGGTCAATTACTAGGGGGCATAAGTTTAATGTGCGAGGGGCAAGGTTTAGAGGAGATGTACGAGGCAAGTTTTTTACACAGAGGGTAGTGGGTGCCTGGAACTCGCTGCCGGAGGAGGTGGTGGAAGCAGGGATGATAGTGACGTTTAAGGGGCATCTTGACAAATGCATGAATAGGATGGGAATAGAGGGAGACGGACCCTGGAAGTGTGGAAGATTTTAGTTTAGATGGGCAGCATGGTCGCCGCAGGCTTGGAGGGCTGAAGGGCCTGTTCCTGTGCTGTACTTTTCTTTGTTCTTTGTTCAGCGCGGGTTCAATTCCCGCACCGGCCTCCCCGAACAGGCGCCGGAATGTGGCGACTAGGGGCTTTTCACAGTAACTTCATTGAAGCCTACTTGTGACAAGCGATTATTATACTATTAAAGCTTGGTCAAAGAAGGAAATTTTTAGAGAACAGAAACAGAGAGGCGGGGGGGGGGGTTAGTGAATTCCAGGGTTGGGGTCCCCCTGTTGATGTTGGTGGGGGGGGGGGGCAATGGAAATCAAAGTTTGCCCAGGAGGTCGGAACTGGAGGAGGAAGACAGAGATCACAAGAGGGTTGCGGGGCTGGAGGATGTTCCAGAGGTAGGGAGGCTATCAGACTGCGGAGGAACTGGAGAACAAGGATGGGGTTTAACAGTGAACGAGCTGCAAACAGAGGGTGTTGAGTGCAAAATGGGTTACGGCACACTGGCCGTTCTGCATAACACTGCACGTTCTTCCTCTTGAGATAAGGGCCGGAGAATGGCCATTGGGGTTCTCCCTTCCCGCTGGCAGTGCGCCCCTCCCCGGCCACGACAATTCCAGCAGCTTGGGGTGGCTTCAAGGGGGAGCCACCCGGTGGCGCGGACGGCGCGCTGCGGAGAAACGTGTGGCTAGGGGACCAGATAATCCGGCCAACAATCCAATATGCTTTTGAACGCCTCGATTGTAACCTGCATCCCCCCGCCCCCCCCCCCCCCCCCCCCGTGCTCTCGGGCAGTGCATTCCAGACCCTAGCCACCTCCGCGTGAAAATTTGCGGGATTCTCCATCGGCGGGATCCTCCGCTTCGTCGGCAGCTAACCCACGCCATCGCCCGTTTCCCAACGGGCTAAGAGGTCCCGGAAAGTGCCGGGACTGAACAAGATTGTCTCTCGACCCGGGACCTCGATGCTGTGAGGAGGCAGGAAAACAAGTAATTGTTTCAAGAATTGTAGCAGTAGTTTGCCACCGGCTTCTGCAGGTAACTGACCAGGAAACTCGCCCACTCTTGCCGTCTGCCACAGGCGTGTGTTGGAAGGGTTTTGTAAGTCGATACTTGACATTATTTGGCCGCGCTATGAAAGCACCTTCCTTGGCATGAAGAGGATGTTTCCACGAATAGCAAAAACTGGAGCCCGAGGTCACAGCCTCAGACTGAAGGGATGATCCTTTAAAACAGAGATCAGGAGGAGTTTCTTCAGCCAGAGGGTGGCGAATCTGTGGAACTCTTTGCCACAGAAGGCTGTGGAGGTCAAATACTGGGTGTCTTTAAGACAGAGATAGATCGGTTCTTGATTAATAAGGGGCTCAGGGGTTAGGGGGAGAAGGCAGGAGAACGGGGATGAGAAACATATCAGCCTTGATTGAATGGCGGAGCAGACTCGATGGGCCGAGTGGCCTAATTCTGCTCCTATGTCTTATGGTCTTATGGCCATCAAAGTCTGGGGTGGGATTTGAACCCTGAGCTTCTATTCCCAAAGCACTGACGCTACCCACTGCGCCACATGTGCCCCCTAGACTCATGATGCCCAATGCAAATGAGAGGGAGGGCTTTCCTCCAATTCTCAGAGACCTGCACCATTCAGAGCAACTTGATCTCAGGCACCAGGGAAGGGATTTTTCCTTTCCCTCCACCTTGACTCTACAAACGATACCCAAGTCCACTGCCTGCCCCTGCATGGCCTTCCTGCTCTCTCCCACTGATTGTCCCCGATCCCACCTCTCCCCCACCCACCTTCCCCAGGCCTAGACTGTCAGCTAGTCCTGTACCATCATGCACCATTAAAGCCCCATGGCTGTGATGGGCGGGCATGTGCAGTTCGCCAGCTTGGCGCAAGAGAGAACCAGACCAGTTTGGGCCCGACAGCAGTAACGACGGGGCAGCAATGCGTCCTGGAGCTCAAATTGACCCTGCACACGCCCGCTCAGGCTGCGGGGCCCTCTCCTGGGACAGCACTGAGGCATGTGACATGAAGGGAAGATGAGGGAGGACGTGACAATGCTCTTCCAGTCCACTAGATGGCGCAACCTTGTGCCAGGAATACCTTTTCTACAATAAAACTGCTCGGATGGGTTGGGTGGAGAGAGGTGGGTTGGGGGGGGGGGGGGGGGGGGGTGCTGTTGTCATGGACGAAAACCTAAAGCAGATTTTAGGAAAAAACTCTGGGAAATTCCTCCCCGGCTTTATCAGGCAGTCAGCTGCAGTCCAAACGACCACCAATACCCACAGTGCATCATGAATTGAACTTTAACCCGAAAGGTCAGCTGTGCCACAATGCGCCTCCCCTCGCAAAAACTCTCCCCGGGGGATGATGAATGTCAGGCTTTAGCCGGTGGCTGGTAACGCAGTCCGGAGAACATAACGTTCGCCACCATCCAAGCTGTCTCAGGTTATTCAGAGTAGGCCTCTGTCCCTATTTTTTTTTATTTTTTTTTTTTTTTTATAGAATTTACGGTGCAGAAGGAGGCCATTCGGCCCATCGAGTCTGCACCGGCTCTTGGAAAGAGCACCCTACACAAGGTCCACACCGCCACCCTATCTCCATAACCCAGTAACCCCACCCAACACTAAGGGCAATTTTGGACACTAAGGGCAATTTATCATGGCCAATCTACCTAACCTGCACATCTTTGGACTGTGGGAGGAAACCGGAGCACCCGGAGGAAACCCACGCACACACGGGGAGGATGTGCAGACTCCACACAGACAGTGACCCAAGCCGGAATCGAACCTGGGACCCTAGAGCTGTGAAGCAATTGTGCTATCCACAAGGCTACCGTGCTGCCCGTGCATCCAACATCCAATTCCAATGTACCTAATATAATATATCACAGGAATGCAAAAGCAGAATTTATTATAAGAGGCGAAGGGAACCTTGAAAAGTAAGATCAGTGGCTAGATTAAACATTTTTATTTTTTGCGTTTTGATTATCCGCCCAGTGAGCATAAATCTCCATTGCCGTTCTCCATTGATAGCATGTTGCTTGAATCTCAATGCGGGGCCATATGCTATCCATTAATGGTTTATAATGCAGTCTGGAGCAGGTCCTGCTGTGACTGCCATAAGGAACCCAAAGCTGAATAAAGCAATCTATCACCCCATGCTGTTACCATCCACTGTCAGCGCAAGATCTACTGAATGGTGCACTGACGTCACTGCCTTTGTCTTTGGCTCGAGCAGGCTTGGGACGTGGCCATCTCAGGCAAGGCCCGTTGTTATTTGCCCTTGAGGAGGTGCTGGAGGGCATTTTCTCTTGAACCGTGAGGGCTGTGGACTTGCCACAGTCTGTTCGGTCGAGAGTTCAATAATCTTGGTCCAGCCAGGATGGAAATGCCGATACGCTTTGCCGATTGTCATAGTCGTATGAAAGCACTGGCACTTCCAGTGCACAATATATTTTCGACGTATTTTCCTTTCGTCCTCCCTCTTCAGTCTCAACGCGTACTGCAAGTTGGGCGCCTCTGGAGCTGCCCGAGATCTGTTAAGTGAGCCAGAGTTAAACATAAAACGGTGGCACAGTGGTTAGCACTGCGGCCTCACAGCGCCAGGGACCCGGGTTCGCTTCCAACTCGGGTCACTGTCTGTGCGGAGTCTGCACGTTCTCCCTGGGTCTGCGTGGGTTTCCTCCGGGTGCTCCGGTTTCCTCCCACAGTCCAAAAATGTGCAGGTTAGGTGGTTTGGCCATGATAAATTGATCCTTAGTGTCCAGAAGGTTAGGTGGGGTTACGGGTATAGGGCGGGGGCGTGGGCCGAGATTGGGTGCTCTTTCGGAGGGTCAGTGCAGACTCGATGAGCTGAATGGCCTCCTTCTGCACTGTAGGAATTCTATGATTCTTCTCACTCTATTCTGGACAGTGCATTATCCAACAGAACAAGTTAGAAGTCTTTACTAATGCAACTTTCGGCATGTGTTAAAAAGCATTAAGATTTAGTAGGCTTGATTTTCCTTCAAGAAAGTTGAATTGATATTCAAACGTGTCTCAGAGTTTGAGCAAATATGAGTGAATTATTGCCTGTAAGCTGAAAGAAGGGACAATCTCGGAGATCCTGACCGAGTACATAGGGGTCAGTTCCGGAGTGCTTACTGTATGGCTGCACCAACCCCCATTGTCACGCTCGAGTGCTCCTCTGTTCAGGATCCAACATTCTGAACTTCAGCCCCAGAAACAAGGAACTCTGGGTGGCTACAGTGTCACTTTTTAATTAGCCCCTTCTGCTACTGGGTGTGAATCAATCAGAATGGCGTGGGGAGAATGCAGCAACATGGCAAGTCAAAACAAATCCCACTTTTGTAATCAAATCAATATGCACCAATCTCCCTGTTTGATCATGTCAAAGTCTCGTGTGTGAATCAAGCTTTGAAATTAGGCTATGGCGGAATCTGGGTTTGAGGATGCTCAGGTGAACAGCATTGATGCACTTCAGGGAGTTTCTGCTGAACAAAAAGGGGCCCATCGGCCCATCGTGCCAGTGATGGCCATCAAGCACCTGCAACTCTGCTCCCATTTTCCAGTACTTGGTCCGTAGCCTTGTAGCCTTTAGCGTTTCAATCGCTCATCTAAAAGCTTCTGAAATGATGTGAGGGTTCCCGCCTCTGCCACTCTTTCAGGCAGCGAGTTCCAGTCTTTTGATGTCAGAGAGAACAGCAGTACACCTGCTTGGTCTGGCTTCAGCTACAACACTGAAAACAAAACTAAAACACACCCTCCAGCAAACAGCCTAAAATGAAAGTAAAAAGCTGGCAGACTGCCCACACTTTGACGTCACTGATAAACACCCATTTCTTAAAGGTACATTTCTTAAACACCCATTTCTTAAAGGTACTCTCGCATGACACCCCCCCCCCCTTAACTTTCTCTGCTCTAAGGAGACTAAGCTCTTCAGAGTTGAAATGCTCCATCCCAGGCAACATCCTGGTGGGCTTCCTCGCTCGTGCAACCGCGGGCAGGATTCTCCGATGCCCGACACTGATGTCATAATCGGCGATCGGGCGGAGAATATCTGTTTACGACTGAATCGGGGGCGGCGCCTGTTTTCGGATGCTCCACCCCCTCCAAAACAATCGAGGAGTACGCCGCACGCCGTTGGAATGGCCTCAGGAGGTTACCTGAAGGCCCTCCCCCGATGCTCCGTCCCTGATGGGCCGCGTTCCCGACCGCGCGGGGCATGTGTGCTCTCAGGTTTCGTGAACCCTCGGTGGTGGCTGCGGACCTAATGGAGCCAAGCTGCTGGCGGGGGTGGAGGACTTCTGCGGGGGCGGGGGGGGGGGGGGAACTGGTGAGGGGGTAGCCCAGGGGTGGCAAGCGGGTGGCAAGAGGGGCACTATCTAGCAGGTCGGGCCCGCGCATGCGCGGACACGGACCCGGCAATTCTCCAAGCATTTATATCGGGAAGGCCGTGCGTTTTACGTGGCGCAGTTGCCAGCCCCTCACCGGTCGGAGGATCAGTGCGGGGGCAGCACCACCTTTTTTGTCGTAAAACCAGACACATTCCCCGGACATAGCCTCAAAATCGGAGAATCCACATCTTTCCTACGAGGAGGCTGCGTGGCGGAGTGGTCGCGTTGCATCCCGACCTCTGGACCAGAAGCTCCGGATTCGAGTCCAACACCAGGACTTGTTGGCCATGGAAGGAGCGTTCAACGGGGTTCAACGGGCTGATAATCAGCTCGGGAATCCTTCCACCACTTCTCCCACTATTCCCCAAAGGGTTAAAAGAAAATAATATATGGGTGGGAAAATACACTAACAACAACATCATCCTTCCTATAGTGTGGCGACGAGAACTGCACACAGTGCTCCAGCTGTTGGCTAACCAGCGTTTTATACCGCTCCATCATAACCTCCGTGCTCTTATATTCTTTTTTAAAAATAAATTTAGAGTACCCAATTTAATTTTTCCAATTAAGGGGCAATTTAATGTGGCCAATCCCTGCTCTTATATTCTATCCCTCGGCTAATAAAGGCAAGTATCCCACTAGCCTTCTTAACTACCTTATCTACTTGTCCTGCTGCCTTCAGGGACCTCCATGGGCAGGCACCCCAAGGTCCCTCTGGTCCCTAGTACTACCGAGAGTCCTACTATTCACTGTGTATTCCTGCTCTGTTAGTCTTCGCAAAATTAATCACCTCACACTTCTCAGGGTTAAATTCTATTTGCCACTGTTCAGCCATGTTGAAGGAGGGGCTAGATGAGGGAGAAAAGATATGTTGATGGAGTGAGATAAAGAAGGATGGGAGGGGACGCTGCCGTTGATTGTAAACATTGGGCATGGATATATTAGTGGCCTGTTTTTTGGTCTGTAAGTTGCAATTACCTTTGAGATAGGATTTCAGCACTATGGACAGTTACCTTAAATATAGCCTGAGAGAATCAAAAATAAAATACTCTGGCCCACACTTCCTGAAGTCTTTAAACTTAAATGTTTCCATGTAAAACCGTACAATTGCACCAAGTTGCAGTGAAATAAATATGTCAATGCAGGGGTCCTCAACTGAGGGATAGTAACAAGGTCACTGGAGGAACCCCTCAGCCAGGGTATGAGCAACAAGAAACTTTCGTCAAGGTCAAGAGAGCCAGTTAGCACTGAGGCTGGGAAAAGCAGGAGAAATAAAGTGAGTTTAGACTCTGTTTGTGAGGGAAAGAATACGGCAAAAGGGATAAGATAGGTTGCGTCTTGGGGAATCATACATTTAGGGCAGCACGGCAGCATAGTGGTTAGCACAATTGCTTCACAGATCCAGGGTCCCAGGTTCGATTCCCGGCTTGGGTCACTGTCTGTGTGGAGTCTGCACGTCCTCCCCGTGTGTGCGTGGGTTTCCTCCGGGTGCTCCGGTTTCCTCCCACTGTCCAAAGATGTGCAGGTTAGGTGGATTGGCCGTGATAAATTGCCCTTAGTGTCCAAAATTGCCCTTAGTGTTGGCTGGGGTTGCTGAGTTATGAGGATAGAGGGGAGGTGTGGGCTTGGGTAGGGTGCTCTTTCCAAGAGCCGGTACAGACTCGATGGGCCGAATGGCCTCCTTCTGCACTGTAAATTCTATGATCCTAAATAAAGTAAGTCAAGTCACGATCGTCCCAGATGACCATCGGCTGCCTTTTAGTGGGGGGGAGAGCTGACGGGGGGAATTTAACCTGAGGGTCACCACACCTCAGGCACAGGGCAAGGTTGAGAAGGCATGAATAACCTCAGCCGGCACAGGGATTGAACCCACCCTGCCGGACTCGCTCCGCGTCACGGGCCAGCGGTCCAAGTTAAAACGGCCTCCCCTCCCCTCCCCGCATTTAAATAAGAGTTGCCGCAACATCCAACTCATACTGACAGGCAGAAAGAGGAAGAGAGAGAGGGGGAGAGAGAGAGAAAAAGAGAGAGAGAGAGAAGGAGAAATTCTGAGTTGCACTCTCCTTTCAGAAACTAGCATTGCTGTGACCTCTGGTATGGATTACACACAGAGATTATGTGACAGAGCTCTGAACCCCTGAGCATAATCTATATCAATATCCAATTGAGCACTCTAATGGAGCAATCATAAAATTGATTTTGCAATACAAATCACTGCGGGTAAAAATGTATCCTATTGAATACCAACATTAAACACACACGCGGGCTTGTGCTTAGGTGGAGGAAGAGTCATTCTAGGATGACCAGGGATGTGATGCTGTCCCCCTCACATTCCCAAAGGCACTGAGGCTAGTTTTCACGATGTCTGGACGTAACCTGGACGTAACCATTTGCTCACCCCGTTATTTTCCAGGGGTTTTGTGTGTCTCATTGCCACCATGGCGTCTTTAATGGGTCTTTGCCCATTAAGCAATCAAACGGTGGGGGAAAGAGATACTTGAATAATATCTGTGTGCGAGTGACCATAAACATTTGGCCGGCGGAGGGGGGGGGGGGGGGGGGGGGGAGGAGAGAGAGAGAGAAGATTCTTTCAGTGATAAACTTGCGCCTAATGATACTAGAGGTCACACCACTGTGCTTTTTGTCAATGCTCAAGTCGTGTTTTTCTATCTTGTAAGATAAGGATCATCTCTGGGGAAATGTTTCTCTAAGAGGAGCGAAAACAAAACGGATCTGCACTGCTATTATACGCTTCACACGAACAATGTCTTAAGACTATAAGGCCATAAGACATGGAAGGCAGAGGTAGGCCATTCGACCCATCGGGTCTGCTCCGCCATTCAGTGAGATCATGACCAATTTAATATGATTATCCTCAACTCCACTTTCCCGCCTTATCCCCATAACCCTCGATTCCCTCACTGACTAAAAACCTGTCTGTCTCAGCCTTGAACATACTGAACGACCCAGCCTCTACAGCTCTCTGCGGTAAAGAATTCCACAGATTCACTCCCCTCTGAGAGAAGAAATTCCTCCTCATCTCTGTCTGAAATGGGCGACCCCCCCCCCTTATTCTGAGGTTCTGCCCTCTGGTCCCAGACTCTCCCACAAGGGGAAAGGACACAGAGCTTCACCCCAAATAAATCAAGTTTAAAATGTAGCCACCATTGTTATGTCAACAAATGCAGCAGCCATTTTGCGCAGAAAGATCCACCAACAACAGTGAAGCTATTTTATTGGAGATTGTTAAGGGGTGAATATTGGCCAAGACACCAACAGGAAAACTACCCCGTTCTTCGCTAAATAATTTCGTGCGATCTTTGATGTCCGTCTGAAGGGACAGCATCTCAATTTGCCACAGTGGCTGGAAAAACAGCACCTCTGACTGTTCAGCGTTCTCTCAAGGCCGCACCGAGGCATCAGCCTGGATTGTGTGCCAGAGTCTCTGGGGTGAGACCTGAACCCACGACATGCTGGCTCAGAGGTGGGAGTGCTGCCTAAGGACCCAAGCTGACACAAAACAACGTTGCCCATGCTTCTCTAACTCCCGGCAATAACTCAATTCTTTCAGTAATCATGCTGACCCAAGGCCGGGAAGCTCCATTGGCTGGGTGGGAAGGACATGGTCCAGGATAACGCCAAGAACGGGAGTTTAATTCCCATTCTGGCTGAGGTAGATTTGGGATCTGCCTCCATACCTTCCCCATGCAGAGTGGCAAATTGTTAATAGAGAGATATATACCCATGGACGTGCGTTGACCATGGCTAATTACTCACCTGCTTATTTCAGAAAACGTATCAGTACCGGTGAAATAATATTAGGCCCAGTGCGTTGGACTCCAGCCTCTGAATCATTAGGCTATGTGCTCAAGGTCAACTCCAGCGATTTGGGCATCAACCTCTAAGCTGAAATGCCTCTGCAGTACCAGCAGAGTACCACACTGACCAGGTGCCATCTTTCAGATTAAACAAAGGCCCCAGCTGACCCCTTAGCACATCCTTACCCAGTCCGACTCCAGAGCCACACAGCAAATGGGGTTGACTCTTAACTGTCGCCCTCTGAAATGGTCTAGCGAGCCGCTCAGTTCAAGGGCAATTAGGGATGGGCGGCAAATGCGGGGCCAATCAGCGATGCCCTCAGCCGGAGAACGAATTAAAAATTTTAAACTAAATAAATAAAAATGGTTGTGACATTTCCTGTATTACACAGCAATTGTTACACATTAAAGGTGCCCTTGGCAGTAAAGGGCATTGGGGTGTCATGAGGTTGCGAAAGGTGCTATTTAAATGCAAGTGTTTCTTTAAGTGTGAGCCAGGGCGATATATAACAACAACTTCAGCTTCAATTTCTACAGCGCCTGTCACATAGTTGCGATAACCTTCACGAAGACCAGGGGGGCAAATCGCTGATTGACCTCCGCTTGGGCTTCATAGAATCCCCCGTGATGTGCAGGCCAAGTCTGTCCCAGCTGGGGCTCCTTAGCGGGACCTTTACATGCAGCTCCCAGACCCAGTGGCATCCTGGGCTGGGATGTTTGTTTTGTGTGTGGCGACAGCGGCTTTATTTTCAGTTTAAAATAAGCCAGTTTGGCCTTTCACTCCGCGCCCCCTGGAATTATTACAATAGTCAAGGTGCGAAACGCAATGACATTTTAGGGAGGAATGACACATTGCGCAGAATATTTGGCGTTGGGTTAAGAAAACTGGTTAATCGGTACAAAGTGCTGCATTTATCCAGGCCTTACACAGAGGTGAAGCAGAACTGAAATATAATTGCGGCTTTTGAAAAAAAATGTAATCATGGGATGTTGGTGTCGTTGGCATTTGGTACCCCATCCCTAATTGCCCTTGAGCTGCATGGCTTGCTAGGCCATTTCAGAGGGCAGTTCAGTCAACTGCATTGCAGTGGGTCTGGAGTCACTTGTGGGCCAGACCAGATAAGGACAGCGGATTTCCTTCCCTAAAGGACATTTGTGAATCGGATGACAATCAACAAGGGGGTTTCAGGGTGATCATTCGGCCTTTTAATACCAGATTTTGGTCAAATTTCACCATCTGCCGCCGTGGTGGAGTTCGAACCCGGATCCCCAGAGCATTACACTGTTGGCATAGTGGTTAGCCTGCCTCACAGAGGGACCCGGGATTGATTCCAGCCTTGGTGACTGTCTGTGGAGTTTGTACCTCTCCCCGTGTCTCTGTGGAGTTTCCTTCTGTTTCCTCCCACAGTCCAAATATGTGCAGGTTCGGTGGATTGGCCAAGATAAATTGCCTCTTAGTGTCCAGGGATGTGCAGGTTAGGTGGGGTTATGGGGATAGGGTGGGGGATTGGGCCTAGGTAGGGTGCTGTTCTGCAGTGTCGAATAGCCTCCTTCTGCGCAGTAGGGATTCAATAACATCATTACGTCACCGCCTCCCCTCATGCTCATGCTGGCAAACAAACTAGGAGCTGGAGTAGGACATTCAGCCCCTCAAACCTGCATCCCGCCTACCCCTATAACCTTTCACGTCAAAGGGAAAGCAATGAGGCCCCCACTATCCTGCCCAATAATTGTCCGGGAAGAAAATGAACGAACGCAAAATACTGCGGACGCTGGAATTCTGAAATAATAAGAAAAGAAAATGTTGGGAACACTCAGCTGGCCAGGCAGCGCCTGTGGAGAAAGAAACAACTATGGTGATGAAAGGTCATCGGACCTGCAACATTAACCCTGTCCTTCTCTCTCTCTCCTCAGATCCTGACTGGCCTGACTTTCAGCATTTCTTTTTGTGTGTGGCAAATTTATTTTACATCGAACTTGAAACTTTCAGCACCAAGGACAATTCCTGGCCAGACTCTGAAGCCAGTTGAACGGCAAATTCACGCAAAAGACACTTAACCAGCAGCCGAAGGTAAAGTTTACAGGCAAAGGCTGCGTTTAACAACATCAGCTTCTCCCTCCCTCCATCGCCGTCAATATTGTGGGTGGACAGGATGCCTGTGTTGGTGATTGAGATATAAATATTGGGCAGGGACATTCGAGGGGCGGGGAAACTTCCCCGCCCTTCTTCAAAATAGCGGCGTGAGATCTTTCACGGTTCCCTGAGAGGGCAGACGGGTTCTCGGTGTAAGGTCTCATCCAAACGCTCACACTTTCGGCAATGCAGCACTCCCTCAACGCTGAAATGGAGAGTAGGCCAAAATCAGGAGTAGGGACTCTGAATCTGCTGTCGCCTCAGCGAGAGTGCGGCCGCCTAGCCGCGCCGACCTCTTAGAAACATAGAAAATAGGAGCAGGAGTGGGCCATTCGGCCCTTCGAGCCTGTTCCCCCGTTCGATATGATCATGGCCGCTCGATCTCAACGCCACACTCCCCACATCCCTTCCCACCTTTAGAGTCTAGAATTCTATTTTTTTTTGCCTTCTTAAATGTATTCAGCCATTCAACCTCCATCGCCTTTCGTGGTTGAGGATTCCACAGGTCCACCACTCCCTGAGTTAAAGAATTTCTCTTCAACTACAAGGAAAAGAGGGCCTGCCTTAATGTGGGGATGGCTGTCACTTTTCTTGACAAGATTATTTTCCTTTGTCATCATGGTTCTACCTGCTGAGGTAACTCGCATAGGCATTTAGTTCCACGTCGCCCATTGCTCAGGTGTGAGGCATAGCCCGTGGGTTCTCAGAGGCTAGTCAACCTGGAAGTGCGGCAGCCAAGTGCCGTTCTGACTTTTACAGAGTGCGCTCTCTCAGCATTGGTCATTAGATTAACAGGCACCGGAAGCTGGAACCCTCGCTTTGTGTGAGCAGATTCACTACCTCAATGCTGTTGATAATAAGCTATTTAGCAAACAGAGGCACATTTGTCCATTGAGAATTTCAATCAGCTTTGATTTGCATTTAGACAGGGCCAAAATTGAAGGTAGCCTTTCATGACCTACTCTTTTTTATTTGGACTGTTCTCATGCAGTCCTTCTTTCGGAATGTAGAACAGAATAGAATAGAGCTTTATTGCCCACGCAGAACTGAACATTTGTCTGTTATGAGTCAAAAACAGTACATATTTAATGTATACCTACATTCATGTAATTGTGCGTATATGACATACATCCATACCATAAAACATACACCAGCTTTTCATTCCTATAGCACCTTTTGCATCCCCGAGGCACCCCCACACCGCCAATAAAGGACTTTGGAAGTGGAGCCACCGCCGCGTTGCGGCAGCCGATTTGTGCACAGCAAGCTCCCACAAACAGCAAGGGGATCCTGATCAGATAACAAAGTGTTTCAGCCACGTTTCTTGAGGGATCAGACGTTGGCCTGGGCCAGACCGGGGCAGAACTCGCCTGCTCGTCTGTGTGGGACCTTCCTGTGCGCAGCCAGCCAGCCCCGTTTCCCCACGTGGCAATGTTTTCTTCAGATGGTGATTGGCGCAGAAGCATTTTGGGATTAATGTGAAGCCCTGGGTGAGTCCAAATACTGACTTTCTTTGTTAATAAGAGGCAACACAATGCACTGACTATGACCCCGAATACTAGGGCACTGTTTCCAAGAGTGGGGGTGTCAATTACAAGGGGTCACGATTTCAAGGTGAGAGGGGGAAAGTTTAAGGGAGATGTGCGTGGAAAGTTTTTTACGCAGAGGATGGTGGGTGCCTGGAACGCCTTGCCAGCGGAGGTGGTAGAGGCGGGCACGATAGCATCATTTAAGATGCATCTAGACAGACATATGAACGGTCGGGGAACAGAGGGAAGTAGATCCTTGGAAAATAGAAGACAGGTTTAGATAAACGATCTGGATCGGCGCAGGCTGGGAGGGCCGAAGGGCCTGTTCCTGTGCTGTAATTTTCTTTGTTCTTTGTTCTTTGTACTTACCCGCCCATTCCCCGTAATCCCTTCATTCCCCGAGAGACCAAAAATCTGCCTACCCCGGCCTTAGATGTATCTCAATGATGGAGCACACACAACCCTCTGCGGTAGAGAATTCTAATGACTCACAAACCTTTGAGTGAAGTAATTCCTCCTGTTCAGGTATACAGAGGTACACATCTTTGGACTGTGGAAGGAAACCGGAGCACCCGGAGGAAACCCACGCAGACACAGGGAGAACGTGCAGACTCTGCACACACAGTGACCCAAACTGGGAATCAAACCTGGGACCCTGGCGCTGAGAAGCAACGTTACTAACCACTGTGCTACCGTGCTTCTTGCAATGGGTTACAATATTACAAGTGCAAAATAAACGCAAGTTGTCATTAATGCTGTTAGAGCCAGGAGGCTGGCCCTGCTCCCATATGGCAATGACCACAATGTGTGTCATCTTGCTCAAGGACAAATCTATGAGTCTGAGTTAGATAAGTATTGATTCAAAGCCAAGGAACAGGGAAGCTGCCGTATTATGTGACCATCAATTATAACCTAGCCCGTTGAAGATCAAATTTCCATTAAATTATCTTCCTCCCCAACCCCAACCCCAGCCTTCACCACACCTGAGTCCTGGAGTAACAATAGACACGTCTAGCAACCAGCGGGTGGGAAACTATTTGGGGATGGATTCAGGCAGATCATTCTCTGGGGAACAGTGATAGGGGACAGTGTGTGGTTGTGACAGGAGCATGCGGGAGTGATACAGAGACGTTTGTGAACATTCTCTGGTGTGCTTTTTTAAAAATTATATCTCACAGGACAACAATATTGGAAATCCTTGTGCTAAAGGGAGACTTTTTGCCCAAGGTTTATTACTTGTTCAGTCTTCACATTATTGTAAACTAGGCTGTTTAATGCATTGCAGGCAAGGAAACAATACAATTCTTCAACATATTAGGGCCCCATTGAAGTCCCACTTCTCAACTAGATTTCTTCACTGACCACACAGGGACTGTGACAATTCAGGGAGCATTTAGCTGTGTTTTGTTCATATGTAAGCTGCTGACTTGCTGTGGGGAGTTGATGGGCGGCATGGTAGCACAGTGGTTAGCACTGTTGCTTCACAGCGCCAGGGTCTCAGGTTCGATTCCCGGCTTGGGTCACTGTCTGTGCGGAGTCTGCACGTTCTTCCCGTGTCTGCGTGGGTTTCCTCCGGGTGCTCCGGTTTCCTCCCACAAGTCCCGAAAGACGTGCTTGTTAGGTAATTTAGACATTCTGAATTCTCCCTCTGTGTACCCAAACAGGCGCCCGAATGTGGCGACTAGGGGATTTTCACAGTAACTTCATTGCAGCGTTAATGTAAGCCTACTTGTGTCACTAATAAAGATTATTATTATTATGGTGTAGTTGTATTTAACTAGGCTGGCAATGCTCTGGGGTCCCAGGTTTGAATCCTGCCCTAGCAGTTGGCGAAATTAAAAACCCACCCGGTTCACTAACGCCCCTTTAGGGAGGGAAATCTGCCATCCTTAGCTGGTCTGGCCAACATGTGACTCCAAATCCACAACAATGTGTTTGACTCTTAAATGGCTTCACAAGTGTCACAGTTGAGACGTGAAGGAAAAACATGTATATATTGTGCTTTTCAAAATGGACAATTATTGAGCGGATAAGGCGGCTCCAGCTGGTCACATGTTGGCTTCCGGAAGGTTCTGAGCCGTTTCAAAGTGAACACAGGCGACTGGAATGTAACACTCTTTGCTTCCCATCAACATTCCAGCCAAGCTAACACAATGGCCCAGCAGACAGTCCATCTGCTCCAGCCAGCATTGAATAAAGACAGCCATTTTCCGGTCCGAATCTCCACTAGTGCTGCTAATGGCCTGGGCATTAATGTTCTAACACGATGGTTTCAACAAGAGGACCTCGTTCAACAGCCCAAACCCTGTATCACATGACCGTAACTGGGGCCCGATGACTTATTTTGATTGTACAGTCCTTGGACCTTATCATGTCATAGAATTTACAGTGCAGAAGGAGGCCATTCAGCCCATCGAGTCTGCACCGGCTCTTGGAAAGAGCACCCTACCCAAGGTCAACACCTCCACCCTAGCCCCATAACCCCATAACCCAGTAACCCCACCCAACACAACACAACACAAAGGGCAATTTTCGATACTAAGGGCAATTTATCATGGCCAATCCACCTAACCTGCACATCTTTGGACTGTGGGAGGAAACCGGAGCACCCGGAGGAAACCCACGCACACACGGGGAAGATGTGCAGACTCCGCACAGACAATGACCCAAGCCGGAATCGAACCTGAGACCCTAGAGCTTGAAGCAATTGTGCTATCCATAATGCTACCGTGCTGCCCGGTATAGTCAGTTGCCATTTGACCTCTGACGAGAACAGGGTTCCAGGCAACAGTCTGTGTTGTCTACCATCAAGCAGGCGGTAGCGGAAAGGATTCTATCCCTCATCAAAACTGCAAAGCGCTGGGACCCTTTGAACTCATGCCTCCAGGCCCAACACGCCTTCTCCCATTGGGAAAGCCTCACCGGGAAACCGCAGGATTAAAGCTGCACGCTCTATTGACCTGATCTGAATGTCGGGAGTAGGTCAGAACCAAAGTCAACTTCATTCTGTCGGTTGCACGGTAACAAAGAGGGTGCAGAATTTTCCAATTATCTTCCATCCCTGCCTCCATCAGTTGCAGGACACTCGATATGGTCCATAATCGACATGCTTCATGTGAGGGGGGTGAACCTAATGCCGTCACCTAAGGAAAGCTCCTCATTTTGCCTTCTCTTTGGTTCAGAGGGTTTAAGTTCCATGGTGAGTCGAAGCCCACATTCTCGGTAAATGTTGCTGGATTTTTAGAAGGGGCTGTGCTTCAGGTGCTAGCCGAGTCCCCACTCAGTGTTCCATAGCTGAAGAAAATCCTCCGGAGTGAAGCAGGGATATTCCAGCGTCCCAGTGTCCGGGCCAACATTCTCCCCTTAACCAACAAGTCATTCATCCCAATGCTGATTAGGGGGTGGGGGGGGCTTGACCTTTCACCCTCGGGATGGAGTACAAACCCAAACCTGTCTGATGGATTGGAAACCTATTCTGGTTTAGCACACTGGGCTAAATCGCTGGCTTTGAAAGCAGACCAAAGCAGGCCAGCAGCACAGTTCAATTCCCGCACCAGCCTCCCCGAGCAGGTGCCGGAATGTGGCGACTAGGGGCTTTTCACAGTAACTTCATTTGAAGCCTACTTGTGACAATAAGCGATTTTCATTTCATTTCTCCAGTCTAAGCTGTGAAAGGGCAGCACGGTGGTTAGCATAATTGCTTCACAGCTCCAGGGTCCCAGGTTCGATTCCCGGCTTGGGTCACTGTCTGTGCGGAGTCTACACATCCTCCCCGTGTGTGCGTGCATTTCCTCCGGGTGCTCCGGTTTCCTCCTAGTCCAAAGATGTGCGGGTTAGGTGGATTGGCCGATCTAAATTGCCCTTAGTGTCCAAAATTGCCCTTAGTGTTGGGTGGGGCTGCAGGGTTATGGAGATAGGGTGGAGGTGTTGACCTTGGGTAAGGTGCTCTTTCCAAGAGCCGGTGCAGACTCGATGGGCCGAATGGCCTCCGTCTGCGCTGCAAATTCTATGACAATGAAAAAATGAGCTTTCCCGGCCCAGTTCCTTCAGCTCCTCTGGCAGTCTTCCATCTTGTCCAACAATGGGTTTGCACCATGTTGGCCAACTCTGCGCCAAGCGTGGCTGGATATGGCTCAGGGGCCGCACTTTGCCGTGGCAGTCTGTGGCCCTCTTGCTGCCGGGGAGGACAGTGGGCTGAGGAGGTGCGCGATTCGCTGGCCTCTGGGCCATCCTCTCAGACCGCTGAGCTTATTCTTCCTGCTCACCTTCCAAAATAGCCAGCCTCCAAAGGTCATCCCTCTCTGGTACTGTCATTAATAAACTTAATTGTATTTAAATTTATAAACCTGCTGACTTCAGTTATTGGGCAGCCAAAGACTCTGGATGTTTTTCTGAGACGTATTTATTAATTTCAATTGCGTTGCGACTCCGGGTCAAGTGGGGCTGAAATTGACCACGCACTGGTCCAGGGGTGCGTAACACCAGTGAGAAGTGGATAACAGCCCCATCATCTTAACACAGACAGGACCGATCTCCTACACGGTTCAAACCCGGGGTGGTGCCGCGTGGAGAAGGCACGCTGATCAACTTTTAGCAACTAGAACTAGTTTTCTTGAGTCAGCCGCGAGTTTGCAACAAACTGTGCCAAGTGAAGATCTAGACATTCCCGAGAACCGACAATACCAGAAACGACTGTGGGGGACGGCATCCGGGTTGAGGACACCTCCACACCCAGTCAACCTCCGAACACGACGCCGGCTCCAATTGAGACAACTACGGATGACGTCCAAACTAAACCAAAAACACCAGAGGTTGCAGTCAACATGAAAACGCAGACGACCGGGGTTCCTTGCAAGCACACAGAAATCGACGTCCTCCGAAACGTCTAACTTATTGACTGCTGTGTTCGCTAATCGTTCATGTTGTAAATGATGATTGTTGATATTATATTATGTTTCATTGCAGGGACCTTCTAATGTAAAGGTGGAGGAAAGTGTTGTGTGTTCTCGTTTGTTGCTGGTTGGAACAAGGTCACTTTGGAGTCCAACCATATTGTTGACATCACTGGCTGTTTGCGTGGGCAAACGGGGAGTCTATCCTAACAGCCTCTAGACTAAACATCTTTCCAATAAATCTCTTCTTTGTTTGTACCTTGGTGGCGTGTAAGCCCATCTTTTAAAAATACCGCCGCGTGACATCCTTGGTGCTCCCCGTTTTCTGTGCGTGAATGGCGACAGGATTGGTGGCGACAGGATTGGGTTTGCCTGTTGATGCCAACTGCAGACAGCAGTCACCATCTTGACTCAGGCACAACGAATGGGTGTAGACCAGATTCACTGGAATAATACCAGAAATAACTGTGGGAGACGGCATCCGGGTTTGAGGACATTTCAACGCCGAGTCAACCCAGGGTTTGGGTTAATTTACAAAGAAACTCTGCATACACCTGGCTGGCAATTCATTGGGTTGAAAAGATTGGGAGATGATCTGCTTGAGGTGTTCAAAATGTGAAAAAGATTTAATAGGGCCAATGTGGAGAAATTATTTTCATCAAAATACTGTTGGATGCTGGAACATCTCAGCAGGTCTGGCAGCATCTATTAGGAGAGTAAAAGAGGGTTAACATTTGGAGTCCTTTGGCTCTTCGTCAGAACTGAAGAGAGGGAGAATGAGAAACTATTTTCACCTGGTGATGTTGTCAAGAACAAAGCGCTAGTTTGAAAGGGGAGCTGGGCCCTTTAATCAGATGAGGCCTTCACATAGAAGGCAGCAGGAATCTGGAACGCTCCTCTCCCGAAGGGCTTTAGTTGCTGGGGGTGTTTTCAAGACTGCACGGATATTTTATTGGGTAAGGGTGGCCAGGGTTGAGGTGCAGAGTTCCGCCACGTAGAGAAATGTACGGCAGGCCCGGAATTATGTCCTTCTGTTCCTAATGTTCCTGAATGCGGAATGCCCTGAGCTGTCTAGTCAGGAATTCAACAAGAGCCGGGAAGCTACAGCAGAGCAAAATGGGAGGGGTTGGATTGGGGGAGAGGGGGGCTGGGGGGCCGTGAAAGAGGAAAACAACCGGAGAGGCTGTTCCTAACATCTGATGACTTGCGTCTTTGCTTTTGTACGTGTCACATGAACCTTAAATCGTCCGCAACAAAAGGTTAGACAGCTGCCTTGCAGTGCTGAGGGGTGGCCGGCTTCTCAGCCACGTGCAGACAGACGCACAGTGAGGAGGGAACTCAGTTACGGTCCTGCACTCGCAGAATGAAGCAGATTTGAACGTCTCGTGTGAAAGTCCGGGCGGCCGCAACCTGCAGCGTCGCGCGCCAGGGCTTTGGGCCCAGCCCCTCCGTTGCCACGGACCGTCTAGACAGAATCTGGTGCTCGGGTGTATTCAGAGTCGCATTCAGAGATTTCCCGGCTGTCAGCCGGTCCTCTGCAGCAGTGAGGCAAGGACAAGGTGACTGAACAACAGGAAGGGTATTTAGTATTCATGAGCTGCTGCAATGCCTATAAAAGAGGGCCGAACAGCACGTCAGACGACAGGAAAACAGGGCCAGTGAGCCTTGTATAATCAGTGCAGTAAACAGCACTTAATATGCAAGTGTACCTACCTTGTTCAGGAGCACAAGGCAGCCTGATCAAACCACGCACTATAAACACTGGCAATTGACGGGTAAATATGACTCTATATACACACTGCTAATGGATAAAGAGCGTCTGCTCGAGCACGCGCTCCCCTGTGTCTCCGTCAATCGTCTAGTTCTCTGCAGTCATCAGTAAACTTCAGCGTGCCTGCTTGCAAGGCAAGTCTGGCTCTATTATTTTCAGCCCCTGCTCGATGGGCCAGGCTCATTCTGGCCCCCAGCCAAAACGAAAACTTGACAAGGGAAGCATGGAGGATCTTAGCACAATGTGCAGCCTGGCAGCAGTCATCCGCACCTCTCGCGACTCAGAAGCCAGGGACAACAGGCCGTGGGGGGGGGGGGGGGGGGGGGGGGGAGTGGCGGCGGCGGCGGGGGGGGGGTAGGGGGGGGGAGGGGGGGTGGGGGGGGGTGGGGGGGGGCGGGGGGGGTGGAGCTCTTTTAGCGACAGGTATATTTGCAAAGAAGCTGCACACTTCTTCCACGTCTGCTCCTCCCCGGTGTGTCAGCCAGGGTTCAGGGGTCAGCGCACTCGCCTCAGGGTCTTGAAGTTCCTGGTTCAAGTCCCACTCCAGGACCCGAATGCAAAAAGAAAAAATGTGAAGTTGACGCTACAGAGCAGTACCCAGGGAGTGCTGCACCGTTGGACATGTTGACCTTTAGACAAGATAGTAAACCAAGGCCTGGGCTGTTAAGGGTTAACATCTGACGTGCCTGATACCAATGTAAATCTGAGGTAATGACCCCCGACTCGGTAACAAATCTCTGAAGGGAGGCGAAGTCCAAACTCATTCAGAGTTCCTGAGTGTGCGTCTGGCTATAAATAAATAACAACCTTTTTAAGAAACAGCCGTCTTGAGTAACTTACTTGAAATGAAAAGAAAATCGCTTATTGTCACAAGTAGGCTTCAAATGAAGTTACTGTGAAAAGCCCCTAGTCGCCACATTCCGGCACCTGTTCGGGGAGGCTGGTACGGGAATGGAACCGTGCTGCTGACCTGCCTGGGTCTGCTTTCAAAGCCAGCGATTTAGCCCTGTGCTAAACCAGTCAGGAAAGTTGACCAACCACAAAGAAACCTGAACACATGACAAAATATGCATGCTGTACTCTTTTTGTTATTCATTCAAGAGATGAGGGCGTCACTAATGGCCAGCACTGGGGAGGCAGCAGCGTAGTGGTATTGTCAGTGGACTAGTAAGCGAGTAATACTCTGGGGACCCAGTTCAAATCCCGTCACTGCAGATGGTGAAATTTGATATTAAATATAAATCAGGAATTAAAAGTCTAATAATGACCATTTTTGATTGTCATAAAAACCCATCTGGTTCACTAACATAGAACATAGAACGTCACCGCGCAGTACAGGCCCTTCGGCCCTCGATGTTGCGCCGACCTGTGAAACCACTCTAAAGCCCATCGACACTATTCCCTTATTGTCCATATGTCTATCCAATGACCATTCAAATGCCCTTAGTGTTGGCGAGTCCACTACTGTTGCAGGCAGGGCATTCCACGCCCTTACTACTCTCTGAGTAAAGAACCTACCTCTGACATCTGTCCTATATCTATCTAATGCCCCTTTAAGGAAGGAAATCTGCCGTCCTTACCCGGTCTGGCCTACATGTGACTCCAGACCCACCGCAATGTGGTTGATTCTTAACTGCCCCCTCAAGGGCAATAAATGCTGGCACAGCCTGCGACATCCATATGCAATGAACAAATGACAAAGAATTATTGCCCATCCCTAATTGCGCTTGAGAAGGTGGTGGTGAGCCGTCTTCTTGAGCCGCTGCAGTCCATTTGGTGTAGGTACACCCACTGTGCTGTTAGGGAGGGAGTTGCAGGATTTTGACCCCGCGACAGTGAAGGAACGGCCGATACATTTCCAATCCTGGATGGTGCTTGGCTTGGAGGGGGAACGTCCAGTTGGTGGTGGTTGTCCCTCCCATGTGGCTGCTGCCCTTGTCTTCCTAGATGGTACTGGTTGTGGATTTTGAAGGATAGAGGAGTGCCACACTGTTGAAAATGCTGTCTCTCAGGTAAGATTAAGCCGAGGCCTGGCCTTCTCCCCCCTCAGGTGGATGCAGAGCACCCCATGGCACTTGGTAGTATTTTGAAGTGGAGCAAGGGAGTTCCCTCCATTGCCCTAACCAACATCCATCCCTCAATCAACAGCACACTAAAAAGCAGATTAGCTGGTCATTACCACATTGCTCTGTATGGGAGCTGGCTCTCCGCAGATTCACTGTGGCAACCCCCCTGCCCTATATTACAACAGAGAGGATAGGTCGATCTACGGATGGCCATGGGATCTCTGCTTCCCAGCTGTGAAGTGAGACAAATCTCAGTACGACGTCTTGTCTGAAAGACAACATGCCCGACAGTGCAGCACTTCCCGGGGGCAGCAATGGGAGTGTCAACCCAGCCGTACTGCACCGGCCTCTGGGGTGGCACCAGAACCCTGGACCTCAACCTTCACCATTTCCCCCATGTCGGCCCACCTACACACCAATGGTTCTAGAGGAGCGTCCGTCAGGATGTAGGATTGGTAACGTCAAGAGCGGAACCTGCCTCACGAACACATCTCCTGCGATCAGAACCGACACAAGGTTAACATAAAAGGCAACTTGAATGAGGTACTGTAAGAACCATCAATGGAATGGTGTCTTTTTCCATCCATGTCAGGGCCATCATTTGTTGCCCATTCCTTGACCAGAGTGGCTCATTGGGCCATTTCAGAGGGGCAGTTAAGAGTCAACTACATTGCTGCGGGGTCTGGAGTCACATGTAGGCCCGACCGGCTAAAGAAGGCAGATTTCCTTCCCTAAAGGGGGCATTAGTGAACCAGATGGGTTTTTACAACAATCAATGACAGTTTCATGTCCACCATTACTGACACGACTCAGTAAATTCCATATTTATTAATTGAATTTAAATTCCCCCCATGCTGGGATTTGAATCTATGACCTCAGGGAATTTCAGGCCTCTGGATTACTGCTCCAGTGGCATGACCATCATTCCACCATCTCTCCTGAGTGGCTCGTGAAGAAGAGAAGACAAAAGGGAGTATAAATATTCAGCTTTGCTTGGGAAGGCACCTTTTAAGGGTCTCTCAAATAATATTTCATATCTATATATAATTCCCCCAATCCCTCACCGCTTTGAACAGCTCATGCATGAATTACTTTTGGATCATTACCTTGGGAGGGGTTCAGTTTCAGCAAGGTTCACCAACGAGACGAAGGGCCAGTTAACCTGCTTCCTTTTTGCTTGTGCGTTGGGTAAGGGAGAAATACTGGCCAGGGCACAAGATCAAATTCCTTGTTCCTCTTCAAGGAGAGCCAAGAGATCTACAATATATGGGACCGTTGTGTTTATAGATGATCTGAAGGAAAACACATCAATTCTGACATGACGTTTGAACGGTAGTGAAAAGAGCTCCACACTTGCAGAATTTCAGGACATCATACATTTGATACCAGCTGTGACCACCTCTCGGCCATATTCCCTGTGGAATACTTTGCAAGGTACCACGCAAGAAGGCCCTAATACGTAAATCACCGGATCCTTTTTCCATTATGTAAAATAGCGCATTACTTTCCAGCCGCATGGATTGGGAATGTAGGGAGCAGATGGGGTCCATTCGACCCCTCGAGCCTGCTCTGCCATTCAGCTAGACCGCATATAGTGGGTGGCATGGTAGCATAGTGGTTAGCACAGTTGCTTCACAGCTCCAGGGTCCCAGGTTCAATTCCCGGCTTGGGTCACTGTCTGTGCGGAGTCTGCACCTTCTCCCCGTGGGTTTCCCCCGGGTGCTCCGGTTTCCTCCCACAGTCCAAAGATGTGCAGGTTAGGTGGATTGGCCAGGCTAAATTGCCCTTAGTGTCCAAAGAATGTTGGGTGGGGGTTGCTGGGTTACGGGGATGGGGTGGATACGTGGGCTTCAGCGGGGTGCTCTTTGCGAGGGCTGTTGCAGACCCAATGGGCCGAATGGCCTCCTTCTGTACTGTAAATTCTATATCCCTTGGTATCATCAATATCAAGAAATCTACCCGTCTCCGCCTTGAACATGTTCAATGACTGGGCGTTCGCACACAGCCCTCTGGGGTAGAGAAGTCCAAAGATTCACCAGGATTTGGACTCAGTGACAGTGAAGGAACGGAGATCTATCTTACACTCCAAGTCCCGTGCAAGAAAGGTCAGCGTGCTATTTGCCTTCCGAGTTCTTGCTGCACCAGCCAACTAACTTGGAGAATAGGCCTCAGCAGAGCTCAATTCTAGGCACGGTCCACTGAAAAGTGGCCATGCCTTCAGCTGCCGTGTTGCATGTCACTCCTCCTTAAAGACCCTCCTCAAACCCCTCCAGCTTGGTCAAGCTCTTTTGCCCGTTCTCCTGATTCCTCCTCCTGTGGCTCCATGGGAAACTTTGATTGAACATGCTCTCGTGAAATGCCTCATGGATGTAGCAGACGAGTGTGAGAGGTGTGGGCGGGGGCCAGCGAATCACGCGCACATGTTTGAAAATGAAAATGAAATGAAATGAAAATCGCTCATTGTCACAAGTCGGCTTCAAATGAAGTTACTGTGAAAAGCCCCTAGTCGCCACATTCCGGCGCCTGTTCGGGGAGGCTGGTACGGGAATTGAATCGTGCTGCTGGCTTGCCTTGGTCTGCTTTCAAAGCCAGCGATTTAGCCCTGTGCTAAACCAGCCCCTAAATGAAAATCGCTAATTGTCAAAAGTAGGCTTCAAATGAAGTTACTGTGAAAAGCCCCCAGTCGCCACATTCCGGCGCCTGTTTGGGGAGGCTGGTACGGGAATTGAACCGTGCTGCTAGCCTGCCTTGGTCTGCTTTCAAAGCCAGCGATTAAGCCATGTACTAAACTAACCCCTGGGGGTTGCGAAAAATTGGGAAGATTCTAGGCGGGAGTGTTCGCAGTCTTAGCCAGGACAGTGGAGGAGGAAGTGGACACGGACATTTTGGCGGCGATATTTGGGGTCTCAGCGAAGCCGGACCTCATGGAGAGGAGGAAGGCCGATTGCGTGGCCTTCGCCTCTCTGATTGCACGGCGTCGAATTTTACTGGAGTGGCGGTCGGCATCGCCACCGGGGGTAGCGTCGTGGTTGGGTGACCTGTACGACTTCCTGCGGTTGGCGAAGATAAAATATGAGTTAAGGAGCCCTGCAGGGCGGGGTTTGAGAAAAGGTGGGGGACGTTTGTGACCGTGTTTGAGGAGCTGTTCGTTACTGGAGTGGCGGGCGGCATCGCCACCAGGGGTAGCGGCTTGGTTGGGTGACCTGTATGACTTCCTACAGTTGGAGAAGATAAAGTATAAGTTAAGGGGCTCTGCAGAGGAGTTTGAGAAAAGATGGGGGATGTTTGTGACCATATTTGAGGAGCTGTTCATTGTGGGGGTGAGAGTGGGGAAGGTGAAAAAGGGGGAAAATTTGTACAGACTATATAGTTGATTGCTGGGAAGTATTTTTCCCGGGGTGTTTATGTGTTGTTCCCTGTTTTGATACATGTTGGTCATAAAATACATTTAAAACCAAATTGAAATTTGGGCAGCACGGTAGCATTGTGGATAGCACAATTGCTTCTCAGCTCCAGGTTCGATTCCCGGCTTGGGTCACTGTCTGTGCGGAGTCTGCACATCCTCCCCGTGTGTGCGTGGGTTTCCTCCGGGTGCTCCGGTTTCCTCCCACAGTCCAAAGATGTGCGGATTAGGTGGATTGGCCACGCTAAATTGCCCTTAGTGTCCAAAATTGCACTTAGTGTTAGGTGGGGTTACTGGGTTGTGGGGATGGGGTGGAGGTGTGGACCTTGGGTGGGGTTCTCTTTCCAAGAGCCGATGCAGACTCGATGGGCCGAATGGCCTCCTTCTGCACTGTGAAATCTATGAAATGCCTCAAGGTGCCTTCTCAACATAGGCCCTTGGTGTCTTTTCTTTCTCTATACAGCAATATGGAGATAACTGCAGATGTCTTAAAAGGCGCATGAACCTTTCTCAACCTTTGCTCCTCGCCTGGGGTGTGGTGACCCTCTGGTTAAATCACCACTAGTCAGCCCTCCCCTCTCAAAGGGGAAAGTGACCTGGGGTCATCTGGGACAATGGCGACTACTTTAAAAGGCACAAACAAAAGCGACTCAGGATCAGACCATGCTATCGGAAATGAAGGGAAGGAATTAAAGGAAGTTTCTTCCCCCTGTTAAACAATCCTCTTGTGGACTGATCTGATCTCTTCACACATCTTCTCTACTGAGTAGTACTGCATTCCTGTATGCTTCACACGATGCCTGTGTCTACGTACTTACATTGTATTTTCTTTTCATGTCCGGAATATGTTTGAACTGTACGCAGAACAACACTTTTCACTGTACCTCGGTACTCGTGACAATAAACAAATCCAATCCAATCCAATACCAAATGAATTAAAGGAAAACAATGGATTTTACAAAATTAATCAGCCACGCTTTGTCATTTGGAGTCGGGACTACAAGCTTAATTGACGCAGGTGTGCTACACCGGAAGGATTAGCCAACCGCTAAATTTCAAAATCCTTTGCTGCCTTAAAAGGTAGCTAGCCACGGTATCAGTAAATTTCCTACTGCTGCTTTGGAATAGTTAAAGCTCGCGTCCGAAGTGATAGCAGTTTGTCAAGTCTCAGTGAGACCAGTCGACGGTGCAGTAACTGCCAATTAGCTGCACATTCGAGGGAAGCTTTGAACCACGGGCTTCTGTCCTCCGGGAACGCAATTGTTGGATATTGCAATCTGGCACAATTAAAACAAAACTCCAGCCTTTCCTGTTCCAGCCACAGCGTGCAATGACTTGTCTCCTAGGAAGGGTCGTGGGGTGGGAAGGGTCGGGGAGGGGGGTTGCGTTGGAAATTGGTTGGCCCAAGATTAGCATTTGACGCTCTCCTGCCAAATATCAAGTCATCGCGGAAACGTAAGCTCTACCACCCAATGCACTGCAAAAGATAAAGGGTTTGGATTGGGAGTTGTGTGGGGCAACAGGATTACAGACTCTCATTAAGGCACGAAAGTGGATTCAGTGGGATTTGTTTTAACCTTTAAGCAGACCAATTTATAACGTGAACTTGTAAATCCAGTGGTACACCCCTGGCCAAATTATTAGCCTAGTTTATAGCCAAGGGACTACAAGACTACAAGAAGAGTCAACACTCGCACCAATCAATATGATACATGTGAGCAAGGTTTGTCCAACTTTGAACATTTTAATTAGACAGCACCTTCTCAAGGGAAATTAGTGGTGGGCGATAAATGTTGGCCTAGGCCATGTCCAGTGAAACAATAAAACAAACCTTCCAAACACACGACCTCTACATCTAGAAGGCACATAGGAATTGGGAGCAGAAGTCAGCAATTCAGCCCTTTGAGCCTGCTCCACCATTCAATCAGATCGTGGCTAATCTCTTCCTGGTCTCAGTTCTACCTCTCCACCTGTTCCCCATATCCCTTTAACCTGTGTTTTTTTATCAGAAATATATCCAACTCCTTCTTGAAACCATTTAATGACTCGGACTCCACCGCACTATGGGGCAGCAAGTTCCACAAATTCACCACCCTCTGCGAGGAGTAGTTCCTCCTCATCTCAGTTCTAAATCTACCGCCTCTCAACCTATATCTGTGGCCTCTTGTTCCAGGTTGCCCCAAGGACAAGGGCAGCAGACACATGGGGAACATCACCACCTGCAGGTCCCCCTCCATCATCACACACCATCCTGATTTGGAAATATATCGCCGATCCTTCACTGTGGCTGGACCAAATCCTGGAACTTCCTCCCTAACAGCAGTGTGGGAGTACCTACACCTCAGGGGACTGCAGCGGTTCAAGAAGGTGGCTCACCACCACCTTCTCGAGGGCAGCTATGGGCGGGCAGCAAATGTTGGCCCAGCCAGCAAGCCCGCATCCCAGGAACAGAGGGGGAAAAAGTCATAGGAAGAGAAGTGGTCTTTGGTCGATGGGCTGAATGGCTTCTTTTTGTGTTGTAATGGTTCTGTGATTCCTTTAACCCCCCACAGGTTCACCACCCTCAAGCCTGTACTGCCATTCAATTACATCATGGCTAATCTATATCTTAAGGCTATCTTTTTTTCAATAAATTTAGAGCACCCAATTCATTTTTTCCAATTAAGAGGCAATTTAGCGTGGCCAATCCGCCGACTTTGCACATCTTGGAGTTGTGGGAACCCACGCAAACACAGGGAGAATGTGCAAACTCCACACGGACAGCGACCCAGAGCCGAGATCGAACCTGGGACCTCGGCGCCGTGAGACAGCAGGGCTAACCCACTGCGCCACCGTGCTGCCCAATGACCTCCTCGTTAAGGATGCTCTAGGGAAGAGTGATCATAGCATGATAGAATTTTAAATTCAGTTTGAGGGTGAGAAAGTGGAGTCCCACGCTAGTGTTAAACAAAGTTATGTGGATAGATTTGGCCCGAGTGGACAGGGCAGGAATACTAAAAGGTAGGTAGGTCGATGAGCGGTGGCAGTGGTTTAAGGAGATATTAAATTCCTCCCAACCAAAATATATTCCAGAGAGGAAGAACGATTGGAAGAGAGGGGGAAAACATCCACGACTCAGCGAGGAAGTTAAAGATAGCATTAAGACAAAAACTAAGGTATACCATATTGCAAAGGCCAGTGGCAGGCTGGAGGAATGGGAAACTTTTAAAGATCAACAAAGTAGACGTGGAGCGGATACTTCCTCTTGTGGAACAATCTAGAACAAGAGGTCATAGTTTTAGGATAAGGGGTAACAGATTTAAAACAGAAATAAGGAGAAATAATTTCTCGCAAAGGGTCGCAAATCTGTGGAATTCACTGCCCCAGGGAGTGGCGGATGCCGGGTCATTTAGCAAATTTAAGGAGGAAATAGGTCATGGTTGAAAGGTTATGGAGAATGGACAGGAAAGTGAAGTTGAGGCTAAGAGGAAATTAGCCATGATAGTATTGAATGGAAGAGTGGGCTCGAGGGGCCGAATTGCCTTATCCTGCTCCTGGTTCTTATGTATGATCCTCTTTCACGACACAACCTTATAAAGATTCGCGGGGTTCGGGGTTGTGTATGCCTAAGCACTGAGACTTGTGGTAAGGGAAGGTGAGATGAGGCTTAACTATGGCACACCTTCGCATTCAAATAACCTGCCACCGCCCCTGACCCATCTCAGCTTAGCAACCTGTTCTGGGGAAGGGGAGTGCCCACAACAGGGAGCAGAGGTACATACGCACCCGTGTGCATGAATTGGAGCAAGGAACAGGGAGGAGAGTTAGCTCTCGCTAACCTTTGCTGCCACTATTGCAGTTCAGCGGGGAGATCGGTTAACGCTACCTAAGCAAACCTCCTGCATTTATTTAGCGGCAAAGCATGGGTTTATAGAAGCTCAAAGCCTCACTTTCGTTCTCAAGCCAACAAAAACGTTCAACTCTGCTGCTCCATGGGCAGATACTCAGACCGGAAAGCGTTATTAATTATTAACAAGATAATTAAACAGAATATTTGGAGCTGGAATTTATTCAGCATGTTGAGCAGCCAAGATGCTGATCTTGTTGCTAAAAGAGGTCCCTGGCTCGTTTACATTGTATCAGGGCCAGCAGCAGAAGTGTCAACAAGCCTGGCCATCAACAAAGATTTTGTTTAGACTTCCGGCTCTCTTAACGGTAATGTCAGCATTGTTTGGTGCACCAGGATCAATCTCCTGGTCAAATATTCGCCAGGGCCTGTCCTCACGGCACAGTAGCACAGAGGTTAGCATTGTCGCTTCACAGCTCCAGGGCCACAGGTTTGATTCCCGGCTTGGGTCACTGTCTGTGCGGAATCTGCACGTTCTCCTTGTGTCTGCGTGGGTTTCCTCTGGGTGCTCCGGTTTCCTCCCACAGTCCAAAGATGTGCAAGTTAGGTGGATTGACCATGATAAATTGCCCTTAGTGTCCAAAGGGGTTGAGTGGGGTTGCTGGGTTGCGGTTATGGAGCGGAGTTGTGGGCTTAAGTGGGGTGCTCTTTCCATGGGCCGTTGCAGGCTAGATGGGCCTTCTTCTGCATTGTATTGGTGTGTTGGATGTTCTGGATCACAAACAGGTCACCAACACTGGAAGTGGTGCAACTCTATTTTATTATAAGGTTAACTATATTAATATACTTGAACTGTGGATAAATGCAATACCAGCTTTAACTGTTGACCCTTGCCTTGTCCTAACCAGGTGATGCACTCAGCACATGGTGGATGTCTGTGTTGCAGGCTGTGAGCTCTGTGCTCCGAGCTGGCTGCTACTAGAATGAGCGGGAACTCTCTTCTCCCCTGTCTTTATAGTGTGTGTGCTCTCACTGGTGATTGGCTGCGGTGTTGTGTATGCTGATTGGTCCCACTGCATGTCCATCAGTGTGTGTGTGTGTGTGTCTGCACCATGATATACTGGTGTATATTGTGACATGTATGTTCTATGTTCCCAGGGTCCCCGAAAGACCTCCATCAGTGATTCTCTTTTTTGGTTCAGTTGCCACCACTCTCCGCCTCTCATTCAGAAGATTTGGGGTTCAAGGCCCACCCCTGGACCTTGGCGCCAAACCTGGACAGTTGCTTCAGTGCGGTGCTGAGGGAGTGCTGCCAAACCAGTCTTTCCAGGTGGGTGTTAGCGATCCCGTGACCCTATCTGAAGGGTCTATGCCTAATATTTATCTCACAGCCAGTGCCATTAAAACCAGACGTCCTTGGGGTTTATCTGACTGCTGGTTGTGTTGAGAACTGCCGCCATGCTTTCCACAAACCGACGATGGCTACGCTTCAGGAGTAATTTATTGGCCGTGGAGTTCTGCAGCCCAGGAAAAGCGCCGGATAAATGCTGAGTCATCCTTTCTTCTACAGGCTTCAAGGAGGCACAGAAACGGTCAACCATGTAAAATGGTTGCCACCGAGTAACCATCCAGAACTGAACAGGGCTATGAGAGTAGACCTATCAGAAAGGTTCTGCAGCCTTGAACTCCGTTGCATGTCTTCCGCGAGCTTAGCTGTTTAGGGGCTGTTTAGCACAGGGCTAAATCGCTGGCTTTTAAAGCAGACCAAGGCAGGCCAGCAGCACGGTTCAATTCCCGTACCAGCCTCCCCGAACAGGTGCCGGAATGTGGCGACTAGGGGATTTTCACAGTAACTTCTTTTGAAGCCTACTTGTGACAATAAGCGATTTTCATTTCATTTTCATTTATAAACAATCCATTTGAGGGGGCGGCTCGGTGGCGCAGTGGTTAGCACGGTTGCCTCAGGGCGTCGAGGTCCCAGGTTCGATCCCGGCTCTGGGTCACTGTCCGTGTGGAGTTTGCACATTCTCCCCGTGTTTGCGTGGGTTTCGCCCCCACAACCCAAAAGATGTGCAGGGTAGGTGGGTTGGTGACGCTAAATTGCCCCTTAATTGGAAAGAAAATGAATTGGATATTCTAAATTTATTAAATAAATAAATACATTTTAAAAAACAACCCATTTGTGGCTTCAATAGCTATTGCTTACACCAATCAAATGCCCCTTGGGCTTTTGCCATCTGCGCCTCGGGCATTTGCAAGACGTGCGAGGGGGAAGGGCTACCAGGTGGCAGGGTTGGTCCTCCACATCAGAGCCAGCACTGTCATCAGCTCTCCTGGCAGGAGGGAGTACATTGGCTGCTGCACCTGTCCCTCAGCCAATCCAGCATAACCACTTCAGCCAATGACGAAGCTTCGGGCTACGTTGCCGGACTAATAATTCTGAGGACTAACGTCTTGCAGATATGAGTTCAAATCCCACCAGAGAAACTGGGGAGTTTGATTTCAATCAATTAGATGAAACTAGAAGGAAAGAGCTAGGCTCAGTATTGGCGACCAATAAAAACCCATCGTAGAGTGCTTTCTCAGGGGGCGCGTTGCAGACTCGATGGGCTGAATGGCCTCCTCCTCCACTGTAGGGATTCTATGGATTCTATGGTCCATGTCTTCTTTCCCTCTGGCTTCTTCCCTTCCCTGAAGAGGGAGGGCGAATTGGCATTGCGAGCGACGCATGTCGAGATGGGAGAGGCCTGGGCCTTCTCCTGCCCCTTCTGGGACCATTGCATATTGTCCAGATTGAGCTCACACAGGGGAGGGGGGGCGGGGGGGGGGGGGGGGGGGGGGAGGCAGGGAGCACAGAGTTAAGGTCTTCCCATCTCCTCTCCCCTTCCCAAACGCAGTCAGAAGAAGCTGAAGGGGGTGTCGTCCTGAGATCGCCACCTTTACCGTTGGTGGCTGCAGTGCTCAATCGAGAACCGGCTCCAGGGTTGAGGGACTGTGGTTACGAAAGTCGATGGGCGAGGTTGGGGCTGTTTTCCTTGGAGCGGAGAAGGCTGAGGGAGGATTCGATGGAGCTGTTCAAAAATGTTGAAGGGTCTGGACAGAGTAGACGGGGAGAAACTGTTCCTGCCCGAGAAAAGTTCGAGAACGAGAGGGCATAGATTTAAAGCAATTGGGCACGAATGCCGACATGAGGGAAAACGTGGCGGGTGGTCAAGATCTGGAATGCACTGTCTGAGAGTGTGGTGGAGGCAAGTCCAATCGAGGCATTCAAAATGGAACTAACCTGGTATCTGAAAAGAATAGAATGTGCAGGGTTACCGTGTGAAAGTGTTGAGTGGATTGCTCATTTGCTGAGCCGTGGCAGACACAATGGGCGAAATGGCCTCCTTCTGCACTGTAACCTAGAAAATAGGAGCACGAGGAGGCCTTCGAGCCTGCTCCGTCTTTCATTATGATCACAACTGATCATCCAACTCAATCGCCTGTTCCCGCTTCCTCCCCCCCCTCACCACCCCCCAATATTTTTTGATCCCCTTCACACCAAGCGCTGTATCTAACTGCTTCTGTGAATTGCTCTCCATTCGATTAGGTGAGTCTGCTAAGCGATCCATGCTCACTGTGCTTGATTGATTAAGCCTGGGTGTGGACTCAGGGAAAAATAAACAAAGCTGTGGAGAGTAAAGGAAGCCTGGAGTGTAAGCCCGAGCACAGAGATTTGGTGACTGAAGTGATATTGTAAAGCATTGTGAATGAAAACAGTGAAGCTAGTGTCATCTCTGCGTAGATCCGAGATCTTAAGTGTGCAAGAGTGACCAAAGGGGAGGCAGTGGTGAAGTGGTATTATGTCTGGACTAGTAATGCAGAGACCCAGGGTAACACTCTGGGGACCTGGGTTCAAATCCGATGGTGAAATCTGAATTCAACTAAAAGCTGGAATTAAGAGTCTAATGGTGACCGTGAAGCCATTGTCGGTCGTTGTAAAAACCCATCTGGTTCACCAACGCCCCTTTAAGGGAAGGAAATCTGCCTTCCTTACCCGGCCTGGCCTACATGTGACTCCAGCCCCCACAGCAACGTGGTTGACTCAGGTCAGGGGCAATTAGGGATGGGTAACAAATCGCCGGCCTCGCTAGCGACGCCCACGTTCCAGGAGCGGGGTAAAAATAAAGTTCCAAAGAGGGATTGGCACGGGGCAGTGTGAGAGGTTGGGGTGGTAGCGAGGGAGTTGGTTCCTGCGGTTCTGAGGGGAGGTAGCTCTCCAGGTGAAGCCACACCACCCGCTGAATAGAACGATAATGGTTCCCCGGCCGCGTGTTTCTCAGCCCCTTCCGGAGATATTGTGCAAAATGTGTTTGGTCGGTGTAATGGAGGCAATCTTGGAAATGAGGGCCCTCAGGGGAGGGGGTAGGGTGTCCAGCCGATTCTCCCTCTAGACAGCACAGGCACTGAGTCCAAGTTGAGGAAAACAGAGTGGATGCATTTTAGGGGAAACTAGGCACGGGGTAGGAAGGGGCAGAAGGACACGTTGACAGGGTGAGAGGAGGCTCTAGTGGAGCATGGACCATATGGGCCGAATGGCCTATTTCTGCTTCCACGTAAAAGTCACAATTGCTAGGAGCTGGTTTAGCACAGGGCTAAATCGCTGGCTTTTAAAGCAGACCCAGGCAGGCCAGCAGCACGGTTCAATTCCCGTACCAGCCTCCCTGAACAGGCGCCGGAATGTGGCGACTAGGGACTCTTCACAGTAACTTCACTTGAAGCCTACTTGTGACAATAAGCGATTTTCATTCATTCATTCATTCATGTTATTAATGTCACGAGAATTTTTCTCCCGGATTTTTCTCCGCACTTCCCCGGGGATAAATCTTGGAATCCCAGAAATTACAGCATAGTCCCGGATGGGTGGCAACTCTAAATCTGAGAGCCTTTGATGCAGACATCAAATAATGCCCCAACAGGAATCTGCTACCCCCCCCCGTCCGTCCACCCCCCCCGCCCCCCCCCCCCCCCTATCCCCACCACCTCTCCCACCCCACCGCCGACCTTGACCCGCAAGATTTAACCTCCGGCCCACCGCATGACCTTCCCCAGCCCAACTGACTGTGTGGAACTTGTGTGAAAGTGATGGATGGTCTTTCAGTGCATTGATTCCCTTTTAACAAAACAAAACAAAAAGGAATTGAAAGTGACACAAATCGCAGGGAAAACAGCAGGGGGAGGGGTGGGGGTGGGGAAGGGGGCGGGGGGTGGTTGCCGGGCTATGGGCTGGCAGGTTTTGCTAATAATTACATTCTTTGGAGTCCGGGGCCTGAGAAAGGATCTGTGAGCTAAGCCTGTTGGAGTTGTGCAATCGTTTCCCTTAGACCCCTGTTTGTGGCTGGAACATAGAAAGGAACCAAGGATTGGGCCATTCAGCCCCTCAAGCCCGCCCTCGGCCAGAGGGCCTTGGAGTCTTTGGCCGCGGGGGAGGGTCACGTTGTGGGTCAGAGGTTAAATCTTGCTGATCGAGGCGAAGAAGGAGTCAGTGTCAGGGGTGGGGGTGGGGGGGGAGGCGATTTGTGGGCGGGGTAGGGTGTGGGGGATAGCAGATTCCAGTTTGCGCATTATTAAACTCCAACCACATACCATCAAGTTATGAGAGAGGGAGTCATGGGCCAGAGCCTTTGGAAAAGTAGTGGAAATCCTCAAAGCTCAGTTTGGATTCATGCTCGGAAGAAGCATCATCATTTCTGTTTTGAGACAAAGGATGAAGAAGAGCCGGGAAGGCCAATCCAAAATGAAGACTATAGTCATCCATCTGGGAATTCTGTAGATGTGCTAGAATTCCTGAAATCCCTGAGAAGTACATGCAACTGTTACAGGTCGTGGGCAAAGAGTGTCACTCCAAAATAAGAAGCAGCTTGGGGGAGAACGAGGTTTTCAAAGTCAAAAGTTGTATTCCACCAAGGATCGGTACTGAGCCTCTTTCTCTTCCTGAACGCCATGGATGTTCTAATCAACCAGGCAAGTCAAGAAGAACCAGGGTCAATGATTGTGGATGACTATGTCGTGGGAATGATGAGAAGATGACCAAGTATCCAGAGAACTACAGAAAAGCGCTAGGAGACAAGAGTAGTAAGATCAGGAGACCAAGGACCCAATTTAACATCAGTTTGAGCCGAGGGAAGGGGATCAGAGTGAAGGTGCGAAGATTATGGGTGAAGACTTGGAAAGAGCAGGTGACTGCAAGTACCTGGAATCAGTGGTGACAGAAGATTGAAGCATGTCAGTGGAAATTAAGCAATGGATCAGCTCTGGTTGGAGTAACTGGAAGAAGTGAAATGATGGAAACAATATCCCGGAGACTGAAAACAAGATTCTACAAGACAGTTGGGAGACCGGCCTTGTTACAAAGTGCAGAAACTTGGACAATATCTATAAGACAGAGACAAAGGCGAGTCCAGAAACTTGGACAATATCTATAAGACAGAGACAAAGGCGAGTGCAGAAACTTGGACAATATCTAGAAGACAGAGACAAAGGCGAGTACAGAAACGTGGACAATATCATGAAGAGAGGGACAAAGGCGAGTGCAGAAACGTGGACAATATCATGAAGAGAGGGACAAAGGCGTGTGCAGAAACTTGGACAATATCTAGACGAGAGGGACAAAAGCGAATACGGAAACTTGGACAATATCTAGAAGAGAGGGACAAAGGCGTGTGCAGAAACATGGACAATATCTAGAAGAGAGGGACAATGGTGAGTGCGGTAAACTTGGACAATATCATGAAGAGAGGGACAAAGGCGAGTGCAGAAACTTGGACAATATCTAGAAGAGAGGGACAAAGGCGAATACAGAAACTTGGACAATACGTAGAAGAGACGGTCAAAGGTGAGTGCAGAAACCTGGACAATATCTAGAAGAGAGGGACAAAGACGAATGCGGAAACTTGGACAATATCTAGAATAGAGGGACAAAGGTGAATGCGGAAACTTGGACAATATCTAGAACAGAGGGACAAAGGCGAGTGCAGAAACTTGGACAATGTCTGGAAGAGAGAGACAAAGGCGAATGTGGAAACGTGGACAATATCTAGAAGAATGGGTCAAAGGTGAGTGCAGAAACTTGGACAATATCTAGAAGAGAGGGACAAAGGGGAGTGCAGAAACTTGGACAATATGTAAAAGACAGGGACAAAGGCGAATGCAGTAACTTTGGACAATATCTAGAACAGAGGGACAAAGGCAAGTGCAGAAACTTGGACAATATCTAGAAGGGAGGGACAAAGGTGAGTGCAGAAACTTGGACAATATCTAGAAGACAGGGAAAAAGGTGAGTACAGGAACGTGGACAATATCTAGAAGGGAGGGACAAAGATGAGTGCAGAAACTTGGACAATATGTAGAAGAGAGGGACAAAGGCGAATGCAGGAACTTTGGACAATATCTAGAAGGGAGGGACAAAGGGGAGTGCAGAAACTTGGACAATATGTAAAAGACAGGGACAAAGGCGAATGCAGGAACTTTGGACAATATCTAGAAGGGAGGGACAAAGGTGAGTGCAGAAACTTGGACAATATGTAGAAGAGAGGGACAAAGGGGAGTGCAGAAACTTGGACAATATCTAGAAGACAGAGACAAAGGCGAGTGCAGAAACTTGGACAATGTCTGGAAGAGAGAGACAAAGGCGAATGCGGAAACGTGGACAATATCTAGAAGAATGGGTCAAAGGTGAGTGCAGAAACTTGGACAATATGTAGAAGAGAGGGACAAAGGGGAGTGCAGAAACTTGGACAATACGTAGAAGAGAGGGACAAAGGGGAGTGCAGAAACTTGGACAATATCTAGAAGAATGGGTCAAAGGTGAGTGCAGAAACTTGGACAATATGTAAAAGACAGGGACAAAGGCGAATGCAGTAACTTTGGACAATATCTAGAAGAGAGGGACAAAGGCGAGTGCGGAAACTTGGACAATATCTAGAAGGGAGGGACAAAGGCGAATGCAGTAACTTTGGACAATATCTAGAACAGAGGGACAAAGGCAAGTGCAGAAACTTGGACAATATCTAGAAGGGAGGGACAAAGGTGAGTGCAGAAACTTGGACAATATCTAGAAGACAGGGAAAAAGGCGAGTACAGGAATGTGGACAATATCTAGAAGGGAGGGACAAAGACGAGTGCAGAAATTTGGACAATATGTAGAAGAGAGGGACAAAGGCGAGTGCGGAAACTTGGACAATATCTAGAAGGGAGGGACAAAGGGGAGTGCAGAAACTTGGACAATATGTAAAAGACAGGGACAAAGGCGAATGCAGGAACTTTGGACAATATCTAGAACAGAGGGACAAAAGCAAGTGCAGAAACTTGGACAATATCTAGAAGGGAGGGACAAAGGCGAGTGCAGGAACGTGGACAATATCTAGAAGGGAGGGACAAAGACGAGTGCGGAAACTTGGACAATATCTAGAAGAGAGGGACAAAGGTGAATGCCGAATCTTGGACAATATCTAGAAGAGAAGGACAAAGGAGAGTGCAGAAACTTGGACAATATCTAGAAGACAGGGACAAAAGCGAGTGCGGAAACTTGGACAATATCTAGAACAGAGGGACAAAGGCGAGTGCAGAAACTTGGACAATATCTAGAAGGGAGGGACAAAGGTGAGTGCAGAAACTTGGACAATATCTAGAAGAGAAGGACAAAGGTGAATGCCGAATCTTGGACAATATCTAGAAGAGAAGGACAAAGGAGAGTGCAGAAACTTGGACAATATCTAGAAGACAGGGACAAAAGCGAGTGCGGAAACTTGGACAATATCTAGAAGGGAGGGACAAAGGCGAGTGCAGAAACTTGGACAATATCTAGAAGGGAGGGACAAAGGTGAGTGCGGAAACCTGGACGATATCGAGAATAGAGGGACAAAGGCGAGTGCGGAAACTTGGACAATATCTAGAAGAGAGGGACAAAGGCGAATACAGAAACTTGGACAATACGTAGAAGAGACGGTCAAAGGTGAGTGCAGAAACCTGGACAATATCTAGAAGAGAGGGACAAAGACGAATGCGGAAACTTGGACAATATCTAGAATAGAGGGACAAAGGTGAATGCGGAAACTTGGACAATATCTAGAACAGAGGGACAAAGGCGAGTGCAGAAACTTGGACAATGTCTGGAAGAGAGAGACAAAGGCGAATGTGGAAACGTGGACAATATCTAGAAGAATGGGTCAAAGGTGAGTGCAGAAACTTGGACAATATCTAGAAGAGAGGGACAAAGGGGAGTGCAGAAACTTGGACAATATGTAAAAGACAGGGACAAAGGCGAATGCAGTAACTTTGGACAATATCTAGAACAGAGGGACAAAGGCAAGTGCAGAAACTTGGACAATATCTAGAAGGGAGGGACAAAGGTGAGTGCAGAAACTTGGACAATATCTAGAAGACAGGGAAAAAGGTGAGTACAGGAACGTGGACAATATCTAGAAGGGAGGGACAAAGATGAGTGCAGAAACTTGGACAATATGTAGAAGAGAGGGACAAAGGCGAATGCAGGAACTTTGGACAATATCTAGAAGGGAGGGACAAAGGGGAGTGCAGAAACTTGGACAATATGTAAAAGACAGGGACAAAGGCGAATGCAGGAACTTTGGACAATATCTAGAAGGGAGGGACAAAGGTGAGTGCAGAAACTTGGACAATATGTAGAAGAGAGGGACAAAGGGGAGTGCAGAAACTTGGACAATATCTAGAAGACAGAGACAAAGGCGAGTGCAGAAACTTGGACAATGTCTGGAAGAGAGAGACAAAGGCGAATGCGGAAACGTGGACAATATCTAGAAGAATGGGTCAAAGGTGAGTGCAGAAACTTGGACAAGATGTAGAAGAGAGGGACAAAGGGGAGTGCAGAAACTTGGACAATACGTAGAAGAGAGGGACAAAGGGGAGTGCAGAAACTTGGACAACATCTAGAAGAATGGGTCAAAGGTGAGTGCAGAAACTTGGACAATATGTAAAAGACAGGGACAAAGGCGAATGCAGTAACTTTGGACAATATCTAGAAGAGAGGGACAAAGGCGAGTGCGGAAACTTGGACAATATCTAGAAGGGAGGGACAAAGGCGAATGCAGTAACTTTGGACAATATCTAGAACAGAGGGACAAAGGCAAGTGCAGAAACTTGGACAATATCTAGAAGGGAGGGACAAAGGTGAGTGCAGAAACTTGGACAATATCTAGAAGACAGGGAAAAAGGCGAGTACAGGAATGTGGACAATATCTAGAAGGGAGGGACAAAGACGAGTGCAGAAATTTGGACAATATGTAGAAGAGAGGGACAAAGGCGAGTGCGGAAACTTGGACAATATCTAGAAGGGAGGGACAAAGGGGAGTGCAGAAACTTGGACAATATGTAAAAGACAGGGACAAAGGCGAATGCAGGAACTTTGTACAATATCTAGAACAGAGGGACAAAAGCAAGTGCAGAAACTTGGACAATATCTAGAAGGGAGGGACAAAGGCGAGTGCAGGAACGTGGACAATATCTAGAAGGGAGGGACAAAGACGAGTGCGGAAACTTGGACAATATCTAGAAGAGAGGGACAAAGGTGAATGCCGAATCTTGGACAATATCTAGAAGAGAAGGACAAAGGAGAGTGCAGAAACTTGGACAATATCTAGAAGACAGGGACAAAAGCGAGTGCGGAAACTTGGACAATATCTAGAACAGAGGGACAAAGGCGAGTGCAGAAACTTGGACAATATCTAGAAGGGAGGGACAAAGGTGAGTGCAGAAGCTTGGACAATATCTAGAAGAGAAGGACAAAGGTGAATGCCGAATCTTGGACAATATCTAGAAGAGAAGGACAAAGGAGAGTGCAGAAACTTGGACAATATCTAGAAGACAGGGACAAAAGCGAGTGCGGAAACTTGGACAATATCTAGAAGGGAGGGACAAAGGCGAGTGCAGAAACTTGGACAATATCTAGAAGGGAGGGACAAAGGTGAGTGCGGAAACCTGGACGATATCGAGAATAGAGGGACAAAGGCGAGTGCGGAAACTTGGACAATATCTAGAAGAGAGGGACAATGGTGAGTGCAGAAACTTGGACAATATCTAGAAGGGAGGGACAAAGGCGAGTGCAGAAACTTGGACAATATCTAGAATAGAGGGTCAAAGGTGAGTGCAGATACCTGGACGATATATAGAAGAGAAGGACAAAGGCGAATACGGAAACTTGGACAATATTTAGAAGAGAAGGACAAAGGTGAATGCAGAAACCTGGACAATATCTAGAAGGGAGGGGCAAAGGTGAGTGCAGAAACTTGGACAATATCTAGAAGACAGGGAAAAAGGCGAGTACAGGAACGTGGACAATATCTAGAAGGGAGGGACAAAGACGAGTGCAGAAACTTGGACAATGTCTAGAAGAGAGGGACAAAGGTGAATGCCGAATCTTGGACAATATCTAGAAGAGAAGGACAAAGGCGAGTGCAGGAACTTGGACAATATCTAGAAGAGAGGGTCAAAGGTGAATGCCGAATCTTGGACAATATCTAGAAGAGAGGGTCAAAGGTGAATGCCGAATCTTGGACAATATCTAGAAGAGAAGGACAAAGGCGAATGCGGAAACTTGGACAATATTTAGAAGAGAGGGACAAAGGCGAGTGCAGGAACTTGGACAATATCTAGAAGAGAAGGACAAAGGCGAATGCGGAAACTTGGACAATATTTAGAAGAGAGGGACAAAGGCGAGTGCAGAAACTTGGACAATATCTAGAAGGGAGGGACAAAGGTGAATGCAGAAACCTGGACAATATCTTGAAGTGAGGGGCAGCAACTGGATACTGATGACCTGCGGAATATGAGTAGGACAGATGAAGTAACTAAATCGGACAATGTCAGGAACCCGCACATCAGCGGGGTCAGTGAAGATTGTGGGTGTATTGAAGAAAGTAGCTGAGGAGCCGAGAGAGAGGAAATGAGGGTGAAATGATGAAGGTGAGGAAGGCAGAGAAAGGGAAAGCTGAAGATTGGAAGGCTGTGGTGGCGAGAGTCTCAAACACGGCGGGACTGGAAGAGGAACGGGTGACTTGCTGGAGAAAATGGAGAAGGACATTCTGCTGATGTATCCAACCTTCACAGCTGGGTCCTTCACCGTGGACTACCACCAAGGGTAAACATGCACTGCTCCCCATATGTCATGGTCACCTGGGTGGAGCCATCAATGGCCAAGGGCTCCCCGATACATGTAGCCAACCGGGCATCAGTGTCGCGAAGGTACAAGGTCTGGAGACCGTCCCAGATGATGGAGAACGTCCGACGGCTAATTACCGATACCACAGCTCCGGTGTCGAGCCCCATGTCAATGTGGTGTTCATTCACATTCAATGCCATCTGGATTAGCGCAGTCCTGGAGGCTGTAACACAATGCAACACCTGGTATCTCCCCTCCTGGTGCTCGACCTCATATGCTTGGCCTCTAGGGCTGCGGTTACGCCTGGGGGGTTGGTGGGGAATGGCGCCTTCACGGACGGCCGTCATCCGGGTGCTCCGGCTCAGGGGAGTTGCCTCGGCTGCTCCCGGGTGCGTCATAGCTGCCACCTTGATTCCTGCGGTCGGCCCTGCTTTGCGGGGACACGCGTCTCTCGGGCCTGGTCGCTGCTGGTCAGCGGTTGCTCCTGTGACTGAGGTTCAGGACCCCACGCTCCACGCCCTCCTGGGAAATGGCAACGTCTACCGCCCATTGGAGGGTTATGTGGGCGTCCGTAAGGAGTTTACTCTGGGTGTCGGAGTCTCGGAGTCCACAGGCGGAACAGGTCCCGTAGTGATTCGGATGGCATGGTTCTGAACTCACATAAGGCGGCGAGCGTCCTCAAGCGCGCCAAAAATCCCCTTGGCCCTCCGAGGCCGTATTGAAATGACGGACCATTTTGGGGGATTGCGGGTTCGGATGTGTCTTAACCAGGGTTACCAATGCGGCAAAAGACTTGGAGTCCGGCCTATCCGGGTGGGTGAGGCTTTTGATGAGCGCATAGGTGGATCCCTCAACTGCAGTCAGTAGGATAACGGGGATTGTCGCTCATCCCAAACAATGGCATTAGACCGAAAAACATACCGTACCCGCCAACATACTGTCTGATCCAGTCATCAGTACAGGCATCGAATTCGGGACTGACCCTTTGACAGTGCAGCATTCCCTCAGTACTGACCCTCTGACAGTGCAGCACTCCCTTAGTACTGACCCTCTGACAGTGCAGCATTCCCTCAGTACTGACCCTCTGACAGTGCAGCACTCCCTTAGTACTGACCCTCTGACAGTGCAGCACTCCCTCTGTACTGACCCTCTGACAGTGCAGCACTCCCTTAGTACTGACCCTCTGACAGTGCAGCACTCCCTCTGTATTGACCCTCTGACAGTGAGGCACTCCCTCAGTACTGAACCTCTGATAATGCAGCACTCCCTCAGTACTGACCCTCTGACAGTGCCGCACTCTGTCAGTACTGACCATCTGACAGTGCCGCACTCCCACAGTACTGACCCTCTTACAGTGCAGCACTCCCTCTGTACTGACCCTCTGACAGTGCCGCACTCCCTCAGTACTGACCCTCTGACAGAGCAGCACCACCTCAGTACTGACCCTCTGACAGTGCAGCACTCCCTCAGTACTGACCCTCTGACAGTGCAGCACTCCCTCAGTACTGACCCTCTGACAGTGCAGCACTCCCTCAGTACTGACACTCTGACAGTGCAGCACTCCCTCCGTACTGACCCTCCGACAGTGCGGCACTCCCTCAGTACTGACCCTCTGACAGTGTGGCACTCCCTTTGTCCAACCCTTTGACAGTGCAGCACTCCCTTAGTACTGACTCTGACAGTGCAGCATTCCCTCAGTACTGACCCTCTGACAGTGCAGCACTCCCTCTGTACTGACCCTCTGACAGTGCAGCACTCCCTCAGTACTGACCCTCTGACAGTGCAGCACTCCCTCAGTACTGACCCTCTGACAGTGCAGCACTCTCTCTGTACTGACCCTCTGACAGTGCGGCACTCCTGACAGTGCGGCGCTCCCTCAATACTGACCCTCTGTCAGTGCGGCACTCCTGAATCCTGTTGCCTGGAGAACTAATTTGTTGCATAATCCTGGCTTGAGTTCTCGAGTAAACTCCCTTGAGTTTATCACCTTGATGAGTGACTTGATTGAGGTGTTTAAAATGTTGAAAGGAGCTAACAGGTTGATTTGGCCAAAGTATTCCCTCAGGGGGGGAAATCCATGACAAGGGGGTTCAATCTTCCCAAATTATAGCTCCATTGGTCGAGAACAAAACCAGGAAATATTTTATCCCCCTAAGCCGAGTCAAAATCCATGGGTGTGATTCATCAAAAAATTCTATTTCCGAGCTCTCAAGTGGAAACCTCTCTACCCGTAGCCGAGTAAAACTATCATCCATCGCGAGGGCCCCAATCCGGTCACCTCACAGTCATCCCCTGACTCGGGAAGAGTCATCCGGCCCGTTCAATCTACGCTCCGGTAGCAGAAATCCCGGGGGATTTCGGACACGTTCCAATCCTGCATGAGGTCCGCACGGGTCTGGAGACAGGAAAAGCTGAAGCGTTCAGCTTGAGATTGCCGATGACGGCAAGGCTCTCGGTGTGTGCAGTCAATACCCTGCCTCCGAAGTGCACCTGGGGCTGTGCAATCAACATTGATTGTCACTCTCTCCAGACGTCGCGGCCTCTGTCAGTGGACAGTCCAGTAAACTGAACCGCTATTCAACTGCGCCACAAGTTAATGGAGGCCAGCTCTAAGCCATCACCTGGGATTTGGTACCTTGTGCGCTGAAAGGGGCCTACTTGCTCAGGATGATCGCCACATAACCAACCAACCTGGACAATCTGATATAATAAAACAACTGAAGAAACATAGAAATATAGAAAATAGAAGCAGGCGGAGGCCATTCGGCCCTTCAAGCCTGCTTCGCCATTCATTATAATCATGGCTGATCATCCAACTCAATAGCCAGATCATGCCTCCCCCCCCCACCCCCCACCCCCCCGGACCCCAGCGTATGTCTTTCGACCTTCTTTGCCCCAAGTGCTGTATCTAGCTCCTTCTTGAAAAGATAGATTCAGCCCGTTAAGATTGTTCTCGCTGGATTTCAGAAGAATGAGGGGAGGGATCTCATAGAAACCTATAAAAGTCTAACAGGGCTAGACAGGGGAGAGGCAGGAAGGATGTTCCCGATGGTGGGGGGTGTCCAGAACCAAGGGTCACAGTCTGAAGACACGGGGTAGACCATCTCGGACTGAGATGGGGAGAAATTTCGTCACCCAGAGAGTGGTCGGCCTGGGGAATTCGTTCCCACAGGAAGTGGTTGAGGGCAAAACATGGTATGTTTTGAAGAAGAAATCCGATCCAGCCCTGAGGACCAAGGGGATCAAAGGATATGGGGGGAAAGTGGAAACAGGTTACTGAGTTGGATGATCAGCCATGATAGTAATGAATGGCGGAGCCGGCTCAAAGGGCCGAATGGCCTCCCCCTGCTCCTATTTCCTATATTCATGCACTCTAATATTCCGTACAGACGTTACATGAGACAATTATCAATTTATACCAAAAACTCAGTGCATAATCTTCCCAAATGTTCCTCAGCAAGCTCTTGGGAGGACCCCACCTCTGATTAGGTGTGTCAGTAAGCCCCTCTAATGGATTTCAATCCATGCCCATACCAACTGATCACAGTACAAACTGATGAATAGTTCCCAGAAAATATCCAGCAGGTCAATCGCTGTAGTGTATTGAAAATTGCATTGTGCATTTTTTCCACTTGGGGCTACCATACATGCATGTACCAGCTGAGGGAGTCTGCTGGGAAGAGCTAATAAAGAATCAGCTAATGTATTTCTAATTTTAACTGTTCCTGGTTGAATATGTACCTGTTTCTATCTTTGGAGAGAACAGGGAATTTAACTTATGAGTTCATACTCGGTTCGAAACTGAAAGGGGGTGACTCTGGTTAATTGCCCTAAGGAGCATGACATGGTTGACGAAAGAGAAAATGCTGGAAAATATCAGCAGGGTCTGGCAGCATCTGTAAGGGAGAGGAAAGAGCTAACGTTTAGTGTCCAACGACTCTTTGTCAAAGCTCTCCTTTATGACATGGTTGATGCTGAGATAGAACATAGAACATTACAGCGCAGTACAGGCCCTTCGGCCCTCAATGTTGCACCGACCTGTGAAACCACTCTAAAGCCCATCTACACTATTCCCTTATCGTCCATATGTCTATCCAATGACCATTTGAATACCCTTAGTGTTGGCGAGTCCACTACTGTTGCAGGCAGGGCATTCCACGCCCTAACTACTCTCTGAGTAAAGAACCTACCTCTGACATCTGTCTTATATCTATCTTCCCTCAATTTAAAGCTATGTCCCCTCGTGCTAGACATCACCATCTGAGGAAAAAGGCTCTCACTGTCCACCCTATCCAATCCTCTGATCATCTTGTATGCCTCAATTAAGACACCTCTTAACCTTCTTCTCTCTAACAAAAACAGCCTCAAGTCCCTCAGCCTTTCCTCATAAGATCTTCCCTCCATACCAGGCAACATTCTGGTAAATCTCCTCTGCACCCTTTCCAATGCTTCCACATCCTTCCTATAATGCGGCGACCAGAATTGCACGCAATATTCCAAATGCACCAGAGTTTTGTACAGCTGCAACATGACCTCATGGCTCCGAAACTCAATCCCTCTATCAATAAAAGCTAACACACCGTACGCCTTCTTAACAACCCTCTCAACCTGGGTGGCAACTTTCAGGGATCTATGTACATGGACACCAAGATCTCTCTGCTCAACCACACTGCCAAGAATCTTACCATTAGCCCAGTACTCTGTCTTCCTGTTATTCCTTCCAAAATGAATCACCTCACGCTTTTCTGCATTAAACTCCATTTGCCGCCTCTCAGCCCAGCGCTGCAGCTTACCTATGTCCCTCTGTAACTTGTAACATCCTTCCGCACTGTCCACAACTCCACTGACTTTAGTGTCATCTGCAAATTTACTCACCCATCCTTCTACGCCCTCCTCCAGGTCATTTATAAAAATGACAAACAGCAGTGGCCCCAAAACAGATCCTTGTGGTACACCACTAGTAACTGGACTCCAGTCTGAACATTTCCCATCAACCACCACCCTTTGCCTTCTTCCAGCTAGCCAAGTTCTGATCCAAACTGCTAAATCACCCTGAATCCCATGCCTCTGTATTTTCTGCAGTAGCCTACCGTGGGGAACCTTATCAAACGCTTTACTGAAATCCATATACACCACATCAACTGCTTTACCCTCAACCACCTGTTTGGTCGCCTTCTCAAAGAACTCAATAAGGTTTGTGATGCACGACCTACCCTTCACAAAACCGTGTTGACTATCTCTAATCAAATTATTCCTTTCCAGATGATTATACATCCTATCTCTTATAAACCTTTCCAAGATTTTGCCCACAACTGAAGTAAGGCTCACTGGTCTATAGTTACTGGAGTTGTCTCTACTCCCCTTCTTGAACAAGGGGAAAACATTTGCTATCCTCCAGTCTTCTGGCACTATTCCTGTAGACAAAGATGACTTAAAGATCAAAGCCAAAGGCTCAGCAATCTCCTCCCTAGCTTCCCAGAGAATCCTAGGATAAATCCCATCTGGCCCAGGGGATTATCTATTTTCACACTTTCCAGACTTGCTAACACCTCCTCCTTATGAACCTCAAGCCCTTCTCGTCTAGTAGCCTGAATCTCAGTATTCTCCTTGACAATTTACCCGTCCTCAGGTGGCAGGTTGAGAGGCAGGCTGTGAGGTGAATTGATGAGGGAAGAGCGAGGGTAGGAGAGTCCATTGTCTTCATGCCAAGGCACCATCCTGACAGCGAGAATGGTAGGTTGCACTCACGCTCAGAGGCCAACTGAATAACTTAAGTGATCAATCAAGGGGCTCCACCCACCACCACTGGCATTTTGCCTCCAATTGGCTGAACCAATTAACTGTTACTGGCGAATTGTGGCCCTGCTTCCTACTGAGCACCCCGCCCCCCAATTCAGAGCAGTCAATGCGCACACTCTGTCACACAGAGGCGGGCTTTCAATGAAACACACAGCGCTGCAGCATGCAGCCCCGGCCAATGGGAGGGCCCCATATACAGGGGTGACTGTCGTGGCGGGGCCAACAATCAGAGCTCTGATTGGTGGACGCCCCTTTCGAGCGGGAGAACAGTTTGCCAGGCGTTGAGAGGAGGTGGAGACTTGGAGAGATTCAGATGTTCCTGAATTGGTGTGGAGTTTCTGGACTTTCGCTGGGTAAAGGTGCAAAGCAGCAGCCAGGTTTCCGGCATCCGGCCTGGCGGGCAGCCTGAGGGAAATGTGAGGTCGCCGGCCTGACTGACCCCGGGGTGCGAACCTGCGAAGCCTTCAGCGAGGCGAGGCGGAGGCGCTGGAGATCGGGCCGTTGGGGGGAGCAGTGGGGCAAGTCCTGGTTTAGCTCCGTTGGCTGGACGGCTGGTTTGTAATGCGGAGCGAGGGCCAGCAGCGCAGGTTCGATTCCCGCACGGGCTGAGGTTATTCATGAAGGCCCCGCCTTCTCAACCTTGCCCCCTCGCCTGAGGTGTGGTGACCCTCAGGTTAAATCACCACCAGTCAGCTCTCCCCCTCAACGGGGAAAGTAGCCTATGGTGATCTGGGACTATGGTGACTTTATTTCACTTTACAGTCATTCCTGATCTTGGTCTTGCTGCTTTCCTGCTCGCTCCTATTCTCCCACGATTCTCCAAGACACCAAAAATCTGTCCGCCCCGGCCTTAAATATAATCAGCAGTGGAGAATCCACCACCCCCTGGGGAAGCGAATTCCAAAGATTCACAACCCTTTGATGAAGTAATTTCTCCTCACCTCAGTCCTAAATGATTGGCCCCAATATCCTGAAAGTGTGTCCCTGTGTTCTACATTTACAAAGAAACATCAACAATAGAAGCAGGAGGAGGCCATTCGGTCCTGCTCTGCCATTCATTATGATCATGGCTGATCAGCAAGTTCAATACCCTGACCTGCCGTGCCCCCCTTATCGCTTTATCCCATTAGCCCCAAGAGCTATATCTAAATCCTTCTTGAAATTACACGACGTTTTGTCCTCAACTACCTTTTGTTGAATTTCACAGCTTCACCACTCTCTGGGTGAAGAAATTTCTCCTCACCTCAGTCCTCAGGTTTACGCCTTATCCTCAAACTATGGCCCCAAGTTCTGGACTCCCCACCATTGGGAACGTTCTTTCTGAATCCATCCTGTCTAATCCTGTTAGAATTTTATAAGTTTCTATGAGATCCCTCCCTCGCACTCTTCTAAACTTCCTGGTCAACGGGAGACCGTCCCACCTGTCAAGCCTCCTTCACAACCTTGTATGGTTCACTGAGATCATCTCGCAAACTCCGGACAGCGTAAACCGACGTAAACCTGCGGCCCATCAGGGTTCTTAGTGCGGCCCCCACCAGACGTTTTGTTGAGCGTTGCCCAGGCGCAGGGCCGCCACATTCCGCTGATTACCACCCGTGTCGTTTTTTTCCTACCGGTCTGACTGAAGTGATTCACACGTAAAGCGAGGGCGAGAGAAGTGAGGAGTGAGCGGGTTGCTCACAACATCGACTGGGAGAGCCGTGCGCTCCCGCTGCGTCCAAAGTCTAAATAATTATTTTGTTTTTCTCAGTTGAAGTTGATGACAGTTCTATTACTATAAAAATAATTAAGTATTTTCGATGATTCGTTATGAAATATTCGGCGTGTATTTAATGTATTTAATCTTATTCACGGGGTCACGGTTAGTGAACAAGCCCGCCTCCAGCGAACGGCACTCTGGCGCTCCGGCGTGAAACACGCGGCTGGCAGTCCGGACAATCCAGCTCCTTACTCCAATTCCCTTGCAATGAGGACCGACATGCCTTTCACCCTCTTAATGTTTTGCTGAGGGTTTGCCGGAGGTTGGGCCTATATTCTTGGCTTGTAGCTGCAGAGACAGAGGATGTGCCAGCCATGATTTTCCCAAATCCCCTAGATTCTAGAGTAGCCCCAGCAGATTGGAACTCGGTTACTCCAGAAAGGAGGGTGAGAAACATCAGGGAAATAATTGCATCCCTTGGTGGCCCTTCCAGGAGGCTCAAACAAGGAAGGCCAATCAGAGGGTGAAGCCCATCCCTCTTCCACACCCAGCCTGGCCAGAGTCACCCAGGCAGCCGAGAACCGGAGATCACGTCCACCGCCATTTTGTCACGGTTTTACCCTTCTGTGCAGTTTGGCTCCAAGATCCCTTTTTATTCAATGGGGGATTTGCATTTATATAGCACCTTTCTCAACCGACGGACGTCCCAAAGTGCTTTGGGCCAGCCAGGTGCTTTTTGAAGGGCAGCCACGGTTGCAAGGCAGGAAACATGGCAGCCAACTGGCCCGCACCAAGATCCCACACCCAGCGACACAGCAAACGGCCAGATCGTCTGTTGTGGCGACGGCGATCGAAGGATAGATCTTCCTTTCTGTCTTCTACCCCCTGGGGTCGAGAATGATTTTGTGCCCACCGTCCCGTCCCCCATTCCGACACCTTCCCCTCATCTCCGCACGCTCCCGACGAAGACTCGCAAGGTGCTTTCGCGGATGGGCCTTCTCGATTTTCGTTAGCCGGGAACATCCACCACACGGCAGGGATATTTGGCCTTGTCCAGGCAATCGGGAAATAACTCCCCCTGGCTCTGTTTGGAAATCGTGGGATCCTAGAACCCCTGCCTTGCGGTAAGAGGCCATTCGGCCCATTGAGTTTGCACGACCCTCTGAAAGAGCACCCTGCCTGGGCCCGCTCCTCCACCTTATCCCCGTAACCCAGTAACCCCACCTAACCTTTCTTGGACACTACGGAACAATTGATCATGGCCAATCCGCCTAAGTTGCACCTCTTTGGCCTGTGGGAGGAAACCGGGGCACCCGGAGGAAGCCCACGCAGACACGGAGGAGAACGTGCAAACTCCACACAGACAGTCGCCCGAGGCTGGAATCGAACCCGGGTCCCTGGCGCCGTGAGGCCGCAGTGCTAACCGCTATGCCGTCCAGGTAGCTGCGGATCTTCTACTGCGGGATACGGAAGGGGGGAGTAGGGGGTGCAGGGGAGCATTTGTTTAAAGTGCCGCCCGAAAGCCTGCACCTGCGGTAGTGCGGCACTCTGTCAGCACCACGCTGGAGAATCAGCCCAGATTCTGAGGCGCAAACTACAAGGACCTTGGGGGGAGGGGGTGACAATCGCAGGCACTTGCTGGTTTAAATGCATTGTACCGGAGAAGAGCAGTAAATCCTATCAACCATCTGCCCATTATATCGACCTGCCAGCTCCCAGCTGTGCGTGCGGCTGTGCTCGGGGAGGGGCAGGGGGTGGAAGTGAAATGAAAAGAAAGTAGCACTTGAGGAAAGGTCAAAATGTCGTTGGTTTGCGATGCAGTTCAGCATCTCTCGGAGCAACGCGAAAAAAGAGCGACTCACATCAGGAGCCAGAGGGAGAAAAAACAAGCACTCGATCGAAGATTCCCTTTGTGCATTGCACTGTGCGAGATTGTGTGGGGAAGTGGGGGGGGGGGGGGGGGGTGCGAGATTGTGCGGGGAAGTGGGGGTGGGGGGGTGGGGGGGGGGGGTGTTGGGCAAGAAACCATTCTCGCTGACCTTAGCTGAAGGAAATCGCCCCGGCTTTGTGTTACTTAGCGAGGGCTGAGTACCAGACAGGTCCTCGGAATCCCTGCCGAAGCGTCCTGCTGTTAAAGCACACACAAATAGCAGCGCAACGTTTTGAGAATATCTATAGCCTGATTCTGAGCACTGAACGGTTAAATGGCTTGCTGAAGGAAATCTGCAATGATTCCCCCCCCCCCCCCCCCCGCCCCCCCCACACCACCACCACCGCCACCACACCCCCCATCTACCCTTCCTCCTTCTCCTCCGACCGGCCACCCCATCCCTCCTTTGCCCCGCATCTCTTTCTCTTTCTCGCTCCATCTCTCGCCTATTTTCTTCCTGTGTGTCTCTCTCTCTCTCTATCTCACTCTCTCTCTCTCTCTCTCTCTCTCTGTGTCTCTCAAGCTCCCGTTCCCGGGGGTATTGCTGCAACTCTCTCTCTTTCTCTCTCTCGACCAGAATAGCGTCTGCCGCGAAAATGAACAGATGCTCACACGCGAGAGAAGAATTTCCTCTTGGTGCATACAAGGTACAATTTGAAATTTTGCTTTGCGTCCCGAGAGCTCGGGGCGGGAGGGTATTTCGGAACGAGGCACCCACCTACCCACCCACCGCCACGAATAGAACCGGGGCACGTTTTCTCAGAGGGTTTTTTTTTTTAACACGCACAGGCCGGGAAGGGGGAGGATCGGGTTGGGCTGGGGTTGTGCGTGACTGCACAGCAAACCAGCTGACAGTTGAGAGCCCCTGATAAATTGTCAACTTGGGACCTGGAGGCTGAAGCAAGGTGTTCCTGCGAGCACTGAGCTCATTGCTTTGCGAGCTATGACGTTGGCACAGTTTGATCGGAGGGAGAAAGCTCTGGTAGGTGAACGGCAACTAGATTATTTTCTGTCATTGTCTGGCGTTGAGGTGGGGGGGGAGCGGGGCTGATGGTTAAGGTGGCCCGCGGGGGGGGAGGGGGAGGGCGTGGGTGGCTAAATCTCTTTCCTCGCTGCCTTCGGCCGGGGAAATTGCGGCCTGTCGCGCGGGGCGGGCGACAGGGGCAGCCCTCCCCCCCGCCCCCCCCCCCCCCCCCCCACCCCGCCCGCCCCGGACAAAGGCTTTCAATCTCGGCTTTTTCTTTTTTGTTTCTCTTAAGTGCACGCGCTCTGCTGACGGAGCAGGGTCCCTCAGGATGTGGCGGCAAGGGCTGAAATCAGCCATCTAGTTTTCTAGTGGGGGAAGGGTGGGGGGGGGGGGGGGGGGGGCAAGGTTTTGCCGCACTCGGAAAGGGGGTCGGCAATTTCTTAACATCGACGAGACAAAAAAAAATCGGCTCGGTCTCAGTCGCTGGAGGTGATTTTTGTTCCTCTCCCCCCCCCCCCCAGCTCGTTAATATAGATATGATGTTCGAGCAGTCGCAATGTTGAATTGGGGGCTCCCTCAAAATGGTAGAAGGCGATGTGATTGGTGGGGCTCTAATGTGGGGGGAGGGGGGGAGGAGGTGCACAGCGAGGAATGATATTTGACAGCTCTTGACAGACCCGGTTGAAATCACTGCAGTATCTTATCCTCTGCTAATGAATTGTCAGAAATCAGTATCTTGCATTGTGCCCGTCTCCTTTTATTAGTCAGTTGCCTTAACCACCCCCCCCCCCCCCCCTTCTTCGCCACCCACCACCCCACCGATCCCCTTTCACCCAGGGACACGATTTTCCTTTTTAATTTGCAATGCTTTTCCAGAGCTGGTCAGGAATCCCGGCTTGCCAGCTGAAATGCCCCCTGGCAGGGCTGAATGCCCCCCCTCCGCGTCTCCCCACCCCACCGCTCCACACACTTCTCGGCCGCATCCAAGCGTTCCGGCATGCCGCAGCCTTTCCGAACGAGCTCTTTCCTCGGGATGAATAATTCAAAACCTCGAAGGTCTCTGCTCCCCCCCCCCCACCCCCCCCCCCCAACTAATGTCCCCGAAGGGATAAAAACAAACCGGCATTGTGGAAAAGCTCCGGGTGCCAGAGCATAGGTCGCCACGTTAGATACCGTTACCCCTGGCAACGCTGAACCGTTCTCTCCCGCCTTCCTACCCCTCCCCCCCACCCCCGCCGAATCAAGAGGATTATCCCTCAGCCCGCCTGCAACGTCTCGTGTCACCAGTCTTTCCTACGTTGAGCTGATGTCGCAACACGGTGAACGAGACATTAGTCTTCACAAAGAGTCACCCAGACCCGGAACATTAAGCTCCCTCCTCGCTCCGCAGATGCTGTCAGACCGGCTGAGATTGTCAGGCATTTTCTGTTTTTGTTACAATACTTGACCTGGGCGACCCGCAGTTCCGTCCAGCCCAGGAGCATCGTGGGTCTGACTGCGAGCGGCCCCAGTGAAATGAGTTTGAACCTCCTTAAACCCATAACTCATGGGCACGCCCCCACGACAGAGGCCAGGAGCCATTGGCCCTTATGCCGGTGGTCCGCGGGAGCAAATACCAAATTGGCGTCAATCCCTCTCTCTCTCTCCCAATTCCATCCACCCCCCACCACCATCATCAATGCCCTGACCGCTGCCTCGACTACACCCTCCCCTGGGACTGGATGCAGGGATTGTGTTTCTTGTGGCTGGAGGGTCGAGAACACGGGGTCACAGGAGGAGGAGGCCATTTGGCCTATCGAGTCAGCACCGGCTCTTCGAAAGAGCCCCCTACCTCGGCCCACGACCCCGCCCTATCCCAGTAACCCATTGATCACGGCCAACCCACCTAACCTGCACACCTTTGGACACTAAGGGGCAATTTAGCATGGCCAATCCACCTAACTTGAATGAGTAGAAGGGGGTGCTATACCCCACCTGGGCCAGAACTCAAACTGCAGTCCTTTCATAAATAAAATACTTGTACTAAGTTGTGGCTTGCATTTAAATAGCGCCAGCCGTGACCTCAGGACGGCCGGCTGCATTTTACAGCCAATGACATGCAGCGGTAATTTAGACATGGCAGCCAATTTGCGCACAGCATGATCCCGCATAATGGCTAGATATTATTCATGTTGGTCAGGGGGTAGATATTGAGCAGAACACCCGGGAGAACTCCGCGACCCCACCCCCACCCCCCCCCTGAAGAGTGCTGTCGATTGAGGCAAGGGCGGCAGGTCAACAGGGCGATGTTATGAAATGTTCGTGTCCATAATCGTGGTACCACTCAATTAGGGGCTGGTTTAGCACAGTGGGCTAATCAGCTGGCTTGTAATGCAGAACAAGACCAGCAGCGCGGGTTCCATTCCTGTACCGGCCTCCCCGCACATGTGCCGGAATGTGGTGAATGTGGCTTTTCACAATAACTTCATTGAAGCCTACTTGTGACAATAAGCGATGATTATTTTTAAAAAACTTTTTCAAATATATTTCCCCCAGAGATGCTGTCTGTTAGTTATTGGGGCAGACACACAACGCCACCAGGACCCCCAAGCACCGGCCCACGTATCTATCCCCTTGATCCTTGAGCCTAGCCAGTGACGTATGGAGGACATTCAACCACAGAAGGCTTCGCAGCCTAATAATAATCTGGAGTGGGGGTTCTGGGCGGGTGGGGGCACTGCTCAGACCAGAGATAGGGTTGCCAACTGTGACAAAATGTTTCATCGCTTGATTTGGCCACACCCACGCTCCAGCCATTAGTCAGCCAACACGTCCGTCCTCATGACTCACGCCCTCACTCTGCCAATTGAAAAACAAAAGGACTCATTGCCCAATTGGACGGTGCTCGACTGTCAGCCAAACAGCCTCTCCCCCACCCACCCACCCCCGTCTCCCCCCCCACCCCCCACCCACCCCCCCCACCTCCCCACCCCCACCCCACCCACCCACCCCCCCGCCTCCCCACCCCACCCACCCACCCCGCCTCCCCAACCCCCCCCGCCCCCCCACCGCCCCCCACCGCCCCCCCGCCCCACCCCCCCACCGCCCCCCCGCCCCACCCCCCCACCCCCCCCACCCCCGCCCCCCCCCCCCACCCCCCACCCCCGCCCACCCCCCTCCCCCACCCACACTTTTGCAGTCCACTTTGCTTTAGGGCCCTTCCCATGTACTGGAGCCTTGAGGCCGAGGTCTGGAATGGAGATTATCATTTTATTTTTTTTAATTGAGAGTACCCGATTCATTTTTTCCAATTAAGGGGCAATTTGGCGTGGCCAGTCCACCTACCCTGCACATCTTTGGGTTGTTGGTGCGAAACCCACACAGACACTGGGAGAATGTGAAAACTCCACACGGACAGTGACTCAGGGCTGGGATCGAACCTGGGACCTTGGCGCCGTGATGCAGCAGTGCTAACCACTGTGCCACCATGCTGCCCTGAGGTTATCATTTTAGCAGCTTGTCCTCACTATGTGGAATGGAAGTGCGCTGTCACTTAGCATTAGGGAAAGGGGGAAAAATGTGGAGCAAAACACCTGATAATCCCTCTCTTCAGGCAAATAAACAACAACCCGGACACCCATCTGCCATCATATTTCATCTTCCCTCTTTCATTAACACCAACTCAGTCTATTGGAATATTATTAAATAACTCTCTGTACAGCATTTACTTCCTGTGCACAACCCTTACTGCTCTGTCATCACAAGATTTGGTCACACAATTTTTAATTGTAAATGTCAACATTCTCCATTTGCTATGTCAACAATCACGGTGTAGTTGCAGCTTGTGGCCACTATGTGGCTCTGTGGGGTGCGGTGCTGAAGCCGTTTTCTGACCACGGGTAATTTGCCAAGTTAATTAAGTTTAACTATTTGACTCAGTTTACTCGCCAGGTTCGTGATTTAAAAGCTGATCATTCTCCGTCATTTGTTATTCTCCGTCGGATGTATAATGGAGGTAATTCCTTAACAACTGAGCAAAAAAGGGAGATGTTTCTTTCCCATTGGCCCATTTTAGAAATTATGGAGCAGGTCAAACAACTTCCAGGCCTGCTTTGTGCTTTCTGAAGGAAATGGGGCGAGATTCTCACCGTGGATGCTTTGGAGAGGGTGCAGAGGAGATTTACCAGGATGCTGCCTGGACTGGAGGGCATGTCTTATGAAGAAAGGTTGAGGGAGCTCGGGCTTTTCTCACTGGAGCGAAGAAGGAAGTGAGGTGACTTGATAGAGGTGTACAAGGTGATGAGAGGCATGGATAGAGTGGGTAGCCAGAGACTTTTCCCCAGGGTGGAAATGGCTGTCACGAAGGGACATAATTTTAAGGTGATTGGAGGAAGGTATAGGGGAGATGTCAGAGGTCGGTTCTTTACACAGAGAGTGGTGGGTGTGTGGAATGCACTGCCAGCAGAGGTGGTGGAGTCAGTCATTCGGGACATTTAAGCGACTCTTGGACAGGCACATGGACAGCAGTAAATTGAAGGGGTGTAGGTTAGGTTGATCTTAGATTAGGATAAATGGTCAGCACAACATCGTGGGCCGAAGGGCCTGTACTGTGCTGGCCTGTTCTGTGTTCTATGTTCCCCCAGCCGCGTATTTCTTGGAGACGCGCCATTCGCTGGCGGCAGGGATCCATATTCCCGCTGCTTGTGAATGGGATTTCCCAATGAAACAATCCCACACCGCTGGGAAACACGTGGGAGGGGTTCCATTTCCGGGAGTAAACAAGGATCCCAACGGTCAAAGAATTCCGGCCAATATTGGTTTGTGCAATCACAACAAAAATCTGTAAACTCCAGTCTTCTGCCCGATACTGGAGAGTCGTAGGGCACTGGTAGCTCCTGATCTCACAAGGCGGTGGTGACTGGCTCTGTAGGGGCCGGTTTCGCTCGGTGGGCGAGACAGTAATGCAGAACCAGGCCAGCAGCGCGGGTTCAATTCCCGTACCAGCTTACCCGAACAGGCGCCGGAATGTGGCGACTAGGGGCTTTTCACAGTAACTTCATACTTGTGACAATAAAAGATTATTATTATTATTTTACTCTGCGGGAAGGGTCAGAGCAGGCCCTCCTCCACAGGGGACAAACAAGACTTATTGCCCACTTTGAGGCAATTGTTCCAGAGAAGTAGCGAACCATGTGTGACTGCTCTCAACCCTTAAAAGAACAAGGATGAAGGTAACCTTTGTCAAAGCTCTGACATCCGGACTCAAAACATTGGCTCCCATCTCTGTCAGACCTGCTGCGATTGTCCAGCACTTTCTGTTTTTGTATCAAATTCCGTCCTTGCTTTACTGGCCGTCGAGGCATGTTATCCGGGCCTCGAGGGCCTATTTCCACGACCCTATCCAGTAGCAGGAGTCCCGTATCCAATCTGGGTACCACACTCTAGAAAGGATGCCAAGGCCTTGGTGAGGGTTCAGCACTGCCTGAAGTGGCTCATTCATGGGGGCCCTCTTGCCTCCGAATCTTCAGGCTGTGAGATTAAAGCCCCACTCTCGGGTTTGAGCACAGGAATCTAGGCCAGCACTCTAGCGTAATACTGAGGGAGTGCTGCCCTGCTGGAGGTGCCGCCTCTGGGATGAGAAATTAAATCCAAGGCCCGACTATCATTAACTCGACAGGATTCAAAAGATCCCATAGCACGATTTTGAAGAGGGGGGGCTATCCCCCAATCAACACCACAAAAAAACGATGGTGTTATTTATCACATGAATATTTCTAGGAGCTTGTTCGTAACCTGCTTGCTACATGGGCAACAGTGACCACACCCCATTGGCTACGAAGCAGTCTGGGATTTTGGGATATCTGATGGTCATGGAAGGCGCTATCTTCATGCAAGTCTTTCTTTCTGAGGAGATTTACCAGGGGGATGTAAAAGGTTAGTTATGCAGAGAGACTTAACTTGACATCCTTGAGCCCCCCCCCCCCCACCCCCACCCCCCGGCAGCAAGGGGATGGGTAGGTTATCGGGGGAAGGAATGCAGGATTGAGGTTATGATCAGATCAGCCATGATCTTATTAAATGGTGGAGCAGGCTCGAGGGGCTGAATGGCCCGCTCCTGCTCCTCGTCCGTTGTGTATAACAGCTCTCCAAAATATCAGTGCTCCTTCAGTGCTGGCCCCCTTGCACTGCCCCAAATTCCATGGCTCCGCCGTCGCTATTCTCCAACAATGCTGCAAAAACTATAAATCTTCGTCCTTAATTTTGCATAAATTCTTTTGCAAATGTATTTAGCCCTCATTATTTCTAAAGCTGATGGTAGGTGGGCAGGACGGTGGCACGGCGGTTAGCACTGCTGCCTCAAGGCGCCAGGGACCCGGGTTCGATTCTGGCCTTGGGCGACTGTGTGGAGTTTGCACGCTCGCCCCCCTGTATGCGTGGGTTACCTCCGGGTGCTCCGGTTTCCTCCCACAGTCTAAATGTGCACGGCACCACAGTGGTTAGCGCTGTTGCCTCACAGCGCCAGTGTCCAGGGTTCGATTCCCTACTTGGGTCACTGTCTGTGCGGAGTCTGCACGTTCTCCCCGTGTCTGCGTGGGTTTCCTCCGGGTGCTCCGGTTTCCTCCCAAAGTCCCGAAAGACATGCTGTTAGGTGAATTGGACATTCTGAATTCTCCCTCTGTGTACCTGAACAGGCGCCGGAGTGTGGCGACGAGGTGCTTTTCACAGTAACTTCATTGCTGTGTTAATGTAAGCCTACTTGTGACAATAATAAAGATTATTATAAAGATGTTCAGCTTAGGTAGATTGGCCATGCTAAAATTGTCCCTTAGTGTCTAACAATGTGCACCTTAGGGTGGATTAGCCATGCTAAAATTGTCCCTTAGAGTCTAACAATGTGCACCTTAGGGTGGATTAGCCATGCTAAAATTGTCCCTTAGTGTCTAACAATGTGCACCTTAGGGTGGATTAGCCATGCTAAAATTGTCCCTTAGAGTCTAACAATGAGCACCTTAGGGTGGAATTGGCCATGCTAGAATTGTCCCTTAGTGTGTGTCCAAAGATGTGCGGGTTAGGTGCATTTTGGGGGGGGCCTGGGTAGGATGGTCTTTCAGATTGTCGGTACAGTCCCCATGGGCTGAATCGCCTCCTACTGCACTTCGGGGATTCCATATTCAGCAGAATTCTCAGATGGAGGTGGGTACTGTATGTAACCGTATTCGTGGGGGTTAGTAACACTTGAGTGCAACTTCCTTGGCTTGAATGGTCGGCTGCCTCCCCTTTGGTCGAGCAGCACGGTAGCATAGTGGTTAGCACTATGGCTTCACAGCGCCAGGGTCCCGGGTTCGATTCCGGCTGGGGTCACTGTCTGTGCGGAGTCTGCACGTTCTCCCCGTGTCTGCGTGGGTTTCCTCCGGGTGCTCCGGTTTCCTCCCACAAGTCCCAAAAGACGTCCTTGTTAGGCAATTTAGACATTCTGAATTCTCCCTCCGTGTACCCTAACAGGCGTCGGAGTGTGGTGACTAGGGGTTTCTCACAGTAACTTCATTGCAACGTTAATGTAAGCCTACTTGTGACAATAATAAAGATTATTATTATTTGTTCGAACCAGGGAGGTGGTTCCGTCGGATGTTGGATTAGAAACACATCAACAATTCCGGAATGGTTAGCTTTATCGGGTTAATGTGCGGAATGTTACTTCACGTGGCTTCGGGAATTTTCTGCTCAGCACATAATTAGTGCTTTAGTCACCAGCAGCGGCTGGATAAATAAATCTATGCAAACAATTGTTTGTTCTGAACTTGTAAATATTACGAGACGGGGGCAATGTTGCTCTGGCTCCGCCTGGTTCTCTCAGCTTGACACACTTCCCAAACCGCAAACCTGCCCAATTTGTGATCCATTCTTTGGGGAAAAAAATAAATGGTGGAACTTAAGAAATTAAAATCAGAATCAAGGGTAGATCTTGAGGGCAGAACTTCCCTTTTATTTCTGCTAAGTGCTTGGGCCGCGGCGAGAAAAGCGGCCTATCTTTCGCCGGCCGCACGGACTGGCTTTTCTCGACACGTTGTCCAACACTTCGAAGGAGACAATTGCTGGAGGCCCATCCATCACCATCACGCAGGCGGGGCCGCGGTCTGAGAAAGATGGCAACGTCGGGCTCCAGAGGTTCGGGTGCCCCCAATCTCCAGTTTAAAAAACAAGAGGAACACCACCCCCCCCCCCACACATACACACGTGGAGACCCCCCCCCCCACCCACACACACACACAAATACACAGAGACCCCCTCCCATATACACACAATGGGCAATTCCCTACCTCAACCCTCACAGGGCCCCTCCCACGTACATCGATGCCCCCTCCCACATACACTGCAGAACCCCTCCCACCCAAAGTTCTCCCCAGAGGAAGCTTCTCCAGTCATTGCCCCCTAGCTCCTGGCATTGCCCCCACCCCCCCAGCACTACCCCCGGCACTGTCCCCAGGCATTCTGGCACTGCCCCCCGGCACTTCACCCTGGCATTGTTCCCCAGCACTGCCCCCCGGCACTGCCCAGGCATTCTGGTACTGCGCCACGGCATTACCCCCAGTGCTGCGCCTTGGTACTGCCCCCTGGTACAGCCCTCCCCTGCACTGCCCACCTGGCATTGCACCTGGCATTCTGCCACTACCCCGGGCACTGGACCCTGGCACTGCCCCCCAGCACTGTCTCCGGCACTGCCCCCTGGCATTGCCCCGAGCATTGCCTCTGGCATTCTAGCACAGTCCCGGCGCTGGACCCTGGCACTGCCACCTGGCATTCTGGCCCGTCCCCAGCACTCCCTCTTGCAATGTGTATAAATAGCCCCACATATTTCACACAAGAGACAGGCAATATAAATGACTTCATCAAAATAATGATCTTACAAAGATCTCAGAATTTGTCTTCTGTCTTTATCAAATTTTGAAGAAATGAATATTTGAGACAGTTACCAGGTAGGCTGCCAACTCGTGCACAATGGAAATCTGTACTCAGCTTGCACGACCTGCCCTTATAAGCTATAGCTTATTGAGTATCAGCTCCAGGTTAAAAAAAAATCAAGCCCAGGCTTGTGAGGCCTTGAAGTAAAAATGTTCACTAAGTTAAAATAGAACTTCAGAGTTACATTTAATTAAGGTATTATGTGCGAACCATACATTTTTAATGCCTTGCCAGTGTTACAAATTAGTTAATGTCTGAGTTTCTCAGGTTTCTGAGTTCAAGTCCCGCTCCAGCACTTGAGTACAAAAATCAAGGCTGGCACTCGAGGAGAGTGCTGAGGGAGTGCTGAATTGTTGGAGGTGCCGTCTTTTGGATGGGGATGTTGGACCAAAGTTCTGTCTGCCTCCTTGTTCAGGTGTGCACGATAACATGTCACCATTTCGAAGAAGACCAGGGGAGTACGCCCCAGAGTCCTGGCTTTGAGATATATGGCGATCGCGAAAAACATAATAGAAATGCAAATCTTCTATTTTTCTTCCTTTATTTCGGACATTGGCGATTTCAGTTACTGAAAAAAAAACGGCGGGCAAGCATATGTTCAACAGATGATTTGAGTGATTTGACTCGTTCACTGTACAATATCCCACACGGGGCTTGCGGGTTGGGAACGATTATCGTCCCTGTGGTATTCAGGGAGTACGAGCTCAGTGCCGAGGGGCGGGGGGGGGGGGGGGGGGGAACTCCATTTGGCTTTGGACAGAAGGTCGGCCAGTAAGGCACCGACTAACGGGAGACTCGGTCGGGATCTACCAGGAGCTGTACATAACGTAACTGTAAACAAAGCAAAGTTCTTCATTTGACTCGTGTCCTTACTAAACAGTGTTTCCTTCCTCATATTGAGAGCCTCATCTAGCTCCTCTTTCGGGGTTGGCTGTTTCAAAAGTTATTATATAGCATTCTTTGTTTTTGGATCTATTTTCCTCACATTCAGTCCACACGGACCTTCACGTTTTAGTTCTGAATTGGCATTTTATTCTCAGCAAAGTGTGAAGAGCGAGCGTGGCGGGAGAACTGAAACCAAAAGTGTGATGTTACATGCTTTACGGTGACATAATAGAAAGTGCTTGCAGATGCAATGCTCTTAGTAAATCATAGATATGTGGGGAGGCAGTGGCGTCGTGGACTAATAATCCAGAGATCCAGGGTAATCTCTGGGGACCCGGTTCGGTTCCCACCAGGGCAGATGGTGGAATTTGAATTCAATAAAGAAAGATCTGGCATTAAAATGATGACCATTGTCGATTGTCGTAAAAACCCATCTGGTTCACTAAGCTGTTCCAGTACAGCTCCAACACTGACATCTATCCGGCAATGTGGAAAATTACCCAGGTGTATCCTGTACACAAGAAACAGGACAAATCCAACCCAGCCATTTACCGCCCTATTAGTCTACTCTCCATCATCAGCGAAATAATGGAAGGGGTCGTCAACAGTGGTATCAAGTGGCACTTACTCAGCAATAAACTGCTCACGGACACTCAGTTTGGGTTCTGCCAGGGTCACTCAGCTCCTGACCTCATTACAGCCTTGGTACAAACACGGACTAAAGAGCTGAATGCCAGAGTTGAGGTGAGAGTGACTGCCCTTGACATCAAGGCAGCATTTGACCGAATATGGCATCAAGGAGCCCTAGCTAAACTGGAGTCAATGGGAATCGGGGGGAAACTCTCCACTGGTTGGAGTCATACCTGGTACAAAGGAAAATGGTTGTGGTTGTTGGAGGTCAATCGTCTCAGCTCCAGGGGCGGCATGTGGCACAGTGGTTAGCACTGGGACTGCGGCGCTGAGGACCCGGGTTCGAATCCCGGCCCTGGGTCACTTTCTTTATTGAGTTTGCACATTCTCCCCGTGCCTGCGTGGGTTTCATCCCCACAACCCAAAGATGTGCTGGTTAGGTGGATTGGCCACGCTAAATTGCCCCTTAATTGGAAAAGAAAAATAATTGGCTACTCTAAATTTATAAAAAGAAAAAAAAAATCATCTCAGCTCCAGGACATCACTGCAGGACTTCCTCAGGGTCCTCGGCCCAACCATCTTCAGCTGCTTCATCAATGACCTTCCTTCCTTCATAAGGTCAGAAGTGGGGATGCTTGCGGATGACTGCACAATGTTCAGCACCATTCGCAACTCCTTAGATAATGAAGCAGTCCATGTCCAAATGCAGCAACACCTGGACAATATCCAGGCTTGGGCTGACAAGTGTCGAGTTACATTCACGCCACACAAGTGCCAGGCAATGACCATCTCCTACAAGAGGGGATCTAACCATCGCCCCTTGACATTCAATGGCATTTCCATCGCTGAATCCCTCACATCCTGGGGGTTACCATTGATCAGAAACTAAACTGGACTAGCCATATAAATACTGTGGCTACCAGGGTAAGTCAAAGGCTGGGAATCCTACGGTGAGTAACTCACCTCCTGACTCCCCAAAGCCTGTCCACCATCTACAAGGCACAAGTCAGGAGTGTGATGGAATACTCTCCACTTGCCTGGATGAGCGCAGCTCCAACAACACTCAAGAAACTCAACACCATCCAGGACAAAGCAGCCCATTAGATTGTTCCCCCCTCCACATTCAAACCCTCCACCACTGACAAACAGTGGCAGCCATTTTTACCATCTACAAGATGCACTGCAACTAGGGGATTTTCACAGTAACTTCATTGCAGTGTTAATGTAAGCCTACTTGTGACACTGATAAAGATTATTATTAGTAACTCACCAAGGTTCCTTAGATAGCATCTTCCAAACCCACGGCCACTACCATCTAGAAGGACAAGAGTAGCAGATACCTGGGAACCCTAACCCTAACCCTAACCACCACCAGGAGGTTCCCCCTCCAAGTCACTCACCATCCTGACTTGGAAATATATTGGACGTTCCTTCACTGTCACTGGGTCAAAAACCTCAAACTCCCTAACAGCACTGTGGGTGTACCTACACCTCAAGGACTGCAGCGGTTCTAGAAGGCAGCTCACCACCACCTTCTAAAGGACAATTAGGGACGTGCAATAAATGCTGGCCTAACCACATCCCGTAAAATGAATTTTTAAAAAAATCTTCTTCAGGGAAGGAAATCTGCCATCCTTACCTGGTCAGGCCTCCATGTGACTCCAGACCCACAGCAATGTGGTTGACTCTTAAATGCCCTCAGGGTTGGGCAATAAATGCTGGCCCAGCCAGCGACGCCCACATCCCATGAACAAATAAATAAAAAGATATATGTGTAACTGTGGTGTGTAATCATTTTAGGGTTTGGATGTGTTAACCGAGTTACTTGCATTACTTTTAATGCACAATTGTCTCTTCACATGGACACTGATTCCATCCGTGAATCGTCAACTGCTTGGAATTCCAGCGACTGAGCCCTCGACATGCTCTGGTTCCAATGGATAAACTAGGATAAAGACTTTTTAAAAAAGCCTTATATCAATTATTCAATCAGGGCATGGAGATAGATTAAACCCTTGGTGACAGGGGGCTCCTGATTTACATTGACGAGGGGAAGGTTTCTCGTCATCCAGTACCAGAAGAACCTTCAGGGGCTTTTGTTTTTCGGAAAGGAAGGTAGTTTTCATGAAAACGGAGCTACAGTTAAACTCAGTTTGTTCAGTCAATGTTTCACTGCAAGCACTGTACGGGCAATTGTTTTTTTTTAACCACCGGGAATTATTCTTTGGCTGTTTACCTGGAAGGAAGGTATCCGTGGTCTATGCAATTGTCCACACGCTTGTACCAGCAATGATGGGGGACTCGATCAGAGGGACTCGTCCACCATTTTGTTTTCTTAGTAACTGAAATTGCCAATGTCCAAAGTGAAGTAGGAATAATTAAGGATTTGCCATAATGTAGCCCTTTTCAAGATCAGCGGGCGTCTCAAAACACTTTAAAGCCAACAAAGTATTTTGACATGTAGTTTTTTTTTTAAACATTCATTCGCAGGATGTGGGTGTTGCTGACCAGGCCAACATTTATTGTCCATCCCTAATTGCCCTTCAGCAGATAGCGGTGAGCCGCCTACTTGAACCGCTGCGGCCCCTGCAGTGTAGGTACACCCTCAGTGCTGTTAGGGAGGGAGTGCCCGTATTTTTGAGCCAGCGACTTTCCAAGTCAGGGTGGCCTATGGCTCAGAGGGGAACAACGCAGGCGGTGAAGATCCCGTGTCCTTGTCATTCTAGGTGGTAGTGGTCGTGGGTTTGGAAGGTGTTGTCCCAAGGAGGCTTGCTGAGTTCCTGCAGTGCAGCCTGCAGATGGTACACACGGTCGTCACTGTGCATCGGAAGGAGTGCATATTTGTAGACTGCTTGTGAATCGGGCGGGCTGCTTTGTCCTGGATGCCGTCGAGCTTCTTCAGTGTGGTTGGAGCTGCACTAATCCAGGCAAGTGGAGAGTATTCAATCACACTCCTGACTTGGTGCCTTGTAAATGGTGGACAGGCTTTGGGGAGTCAGGAAGTGAGTTACTCGCTGCAGGATTCCTAGCCTCTGACCTGCCCTGGTATCCACAGTATTAATATGGCTGGGTCCAGTTCAGTTTCTGATCAATTGTAACCCCCAGGATGTTGATAGTGGGGATTCAGCGACGGTAATGCAATTGGATGGCAAGGGCCGATGGTTAGATCCTCTCTTATGGAAGATGGTCATCGTTTGGCATTTGTGTGGCACGAATATTATTTGGTGCACAGTCACTTAGTAGCGACTGTTGCACTGTAGGAAATGCAACAGCCGACATGTGCTCAGCAAAGCCCCTCAAACAGCAAGGATAATAATAACCAGATAATCTGTATTTTGGGGCATTAATTGGAGAGTGACTCCCTTTCCCAAGTTGATGATTTTCTTTCTGTACAGAAATCCAAGTATGAGGAGGCAGCACACGGAATAATCTCAACAAACCTGGCACCTGTGTTTGAGTGGTAGGGGTGCAGAGTGTGTGGCGAGGGGGCAAAACGAGGGATGGGACTAGGGTGGTACCGATGGGCAGTTGCGCACACAAACCTCAGGCTGCTCAATACATTGCATAGAATTTCCGACACAGAAACAGGCCGTCCGACCTTGGGTGTTTATGCTCCACATTCTTTATTCTCTGAAGGTCCTGGGTCCTAGCCCCACGCTGGAGATTTGAGCTGGCACTTCAGCACGGAAGGAATGCTGCCCTGTTGGAAGTGGCGTCCGTTAGGTGGGACACATAAGGTCCCGCAGCACTACTCGCCTGGTGTCCCGGACAACATTCCACCCCCAGTGTTGCAGGACGAAAGCTGTGAGGAGTCAGCTGAAGTCAGAACGTGTTTATGACAAGCATGCGGAGGGTGGGGAGGGGAGTCTTCAACGAAGAGAAGACCCTCAAAATGTTTTACTTGCAGCAGATTCATTTATGCAGCATTTATAATCGCACTTATTTTTTATTATTCTTTCACGGGATGTGGGCGTCGCTGGGTGGGACCAGCATTTGTTGCCCGTCCCTAATTGCCCTTGAAACTGAGTGGCTGGCTGGACCACTTAAATAAAGTGTCAGACACATCACTGTGGGTCTGGAGTCGCATGTAGGCCAGACCCGGTCAGGACGGCAGAATTCCTTCCCCAAAGGCGAACCAGATGAGTTTTTACGACAATGGGTGGTTTCATGGTCCTATTTCCATATCGGTCTGCCGTGGTGGGATTCAAACCCGGGTTCCCAGACCCTGGGTCTTTGGAAAACGAGTCCAGCCCAGAAGCAAAAATAACCCCCAGTAGAAATGGGGAACTAAGAATACCGGCCTGACCTGTTTTGTTTTTTGCTTCTGGAAGTGGCAGTACCACTGTGCCACCACCTCCACATGGCCCTCTCCCACTCCATCAACATATCCCACCATTCTTTACTGTCGCACTCGTTTGCCTGAAGTCCCTTTAAATGCGTCAGTTCAACACCATGAATGTCACTGCCCACTGGTTTCCACGTTTGCAGGTAAACGAACGCTGGCAATTGATGAGGTTGTAGGCCAGCGGCTTCAATTGTCGCTAAATGATGATTTCAAATCGTAGGGTCTCGCACCCGAGCACAAGTTAACACTGCCGCCCCCAGAGGTCTGTCAACGTAGTGAGGTACTCAGATCTCCCATGTCCTGGTGACAAAGGTTCTCCAGAAGCCCCGGTTGGATTTATGAATGGCTGTGTGACCACCTTATCTTTGTGGCCCCTCAGCTTTGCCCTCCGCCTGCACGAAACGGAGGGCCTGGATTCTCCCCAGCGAGGTGCCATTGTTGTAATATTGGCTTGGCAGCCAAATCTCTCACAGAAAACTCCCACAAACCATGGAATCCCTACAGTGGAGAAGGAGGTCACCTGGCCCATCAAGTCCGCACCAAACCCCCCCCCCCCCCCAAAAGAGCACCCCAGTCCACTCCCCCGCCCTATCCCAGCAACACCGTAACCCCACCTAACCTGCACATCTTTGGACTATGGGAGGAAACCGGAGCACCCGGGGGAAACCCACGCAGCCACGGGGAGAACGTGCAGACTCCACACATTCAGTCACCCGAGGCTGGAATTGAATCCAGGTCCCTGGTGCTGTGGGGCAGCAGTGCTGACCCACTGTGCCTTACCAAACGGTAACGTGAAATTGACCATACAATTGTGATGTCAACTGATGGATGAAAATTGGCAAGGGATATATCCCAGCTCATCTTCAATCTTTTACTCTGGAATCTTTTACCCAAGAGAGCCTAATATTCACTTCTCATCGGAAAGATTCCATCTGCGACAGCGCAGCGCTCCCTGAGTACTGCACTGGAGTGTCCACCTCGATTGTGGTGCTCCAAGTTATCAGAGAGGGATTTGAACCCACGATCTCCTGATTCTGGAGGTGAGAGTGCCTCTAACCGAGTCGCAGCTGACAGGAAGGAGAGGTGGAGCGATGAAAATTGGTACATAATGCACCAAGTATAAGCTGACTATTTTATTAATGTTTCCCACTGTACGTCTTATATATATTATATATAAATCTAGCTGGTGTTATGTTCCAAGTAAATAGTCACTTGGTGGTACAGAATTTCAGTATTGCTGAAAAGAGACATGCTGTCGAAGCTTTTGATCTTGCACTCATCAGGACAGATGCACGAGAACCAAATTTCAAACGGAGCAACAATTTATACTGCATGAAAAAAGGACGATGATTGGTTGGAAAGTAGACCTGATTGGTTGAGGCATTGCCACGGAGTTTTGACCAAGGAACATTGGTCAGAACATTGAATACAGGAGTTGGGACGTCTTGTTGAAGTTGTACAAGACATTGGTACGGCCACACTTGGAATACTGTGTGCAGTTCTGGTCACCCTATTATAGAAAGGATATTATTGAACTAGAAAGAGTGCAGAAAAGATTTACTAGGATGTTGCCGGGACTTGGTGGTTTGAGTTATAAGGAGAGGCTGGATAGACTGGGACTTTTTTCCCTGGAGCGTAGGAGGCTTAGGGGTGATCTTATAGAGGTCTATAAAATAATGAGGGGCATAGATAAGGTAGATAGTCAACATCTTTTCCCAAAGGTAGGGGAGTCTAAAACTAGAGGGCATAGGTTTAAGGTGAGAGGGGAGAGATTCAGAAGGGCCCAGAGGGGCAATTTCTTCACTCAGAGGGTAGTGAGTGTCTGGAATGGGCTGCCAGAGGTAGTAGTAGAGGCGGGTACAATTGTGTCTTTTAAAAAGCATTTAGATAGTTACATGGGTAAGATGGGTATAGAGGGTTATGGGCCAAGTGCGGGCAACTGGGACTAGCTTAATGGTAAAAACTGGGCGGCATGGACTGGTTGGGCCGAAGGGCCTGTTTCCATGCTGTAAACTTCTATGATTCTATGATTCTATGAACCATGAGGGGGCAGGTTTAGCTCAGTGGGCTAGACCTCAGTGGTTTGTGATGCAGAACAAGGCCAGCAGCGCGGGTTCAATTCTCGCACCAGCTGAGAATTCAGAATTCTCCCTCCGTGTACCCTAACAGGCGCCGGAATGTGGTGACTAGGGGATTTTCACAGTAACTTCATTGCAGTGTTAATGTAAGCCTACTTGTGACATTAAAAGATTATTTATTTATTTTGTCCCTCCGTCTCTTGTTTAGTTCAAAAAGGGTGGAAAGTTACATTTTCAAGTAAGATAAGTTGAATAGACAGGCCATTTTTGAGACAAAGTTGTTGGTAACAGGTTTAGACAGTTACCAGGGGCCATGTAAATCTGAAACACTGCTTCCATATTAATGGCCAGCAGGTCCCAGCAGTGAAGAATGAAACATGTATCAGTGTCAGTTTTGCATGCCTTATAATGTTATTGGTGCAAGATGACAGAGTGATAAGCTGGGTATATCAGATTCATTAGCGAGCTGGGCAAAAGTATAGTACCCATAACTTTCCCCCCCCCAAAGACGACTAACAAGTTATTCATCTTTCTTCATCCCTACACCAGGGCTTATCTGTCAGAGCTGATTCTTACTAGGAGGCGGAGAAAGCCTCGAGTCAGCCTGCTCATTTTTACTCTTCACCTTCCTGCTGCCCTCCCACAATCAAAATAATTTCAAAGACTACAAGAATCCCTAATCTATTAGGCAGTTAAAAGTCAGCTGCATTGTTGTTGGTCAACAATGTAGATCAGCGTTCGGAAAACAAGGATAGTTTAAAGGAATTCATACTTGTATTAGAAATAAGGTATGGTTTTAAGTGGATTTAATTTAATGTTTCTGTGCCTAGAAAGGTAAAACCTTTCTAGGCACAGAACATGAACAAGTTAGGTTCATGCTTGACAAAAGGTGTTTGTATGTGTGGGGGTTGGTTAAATTCCAACTGTGTTTCTATTGTGCTTAGAGAGAGCTACGGCGTGAAGAATAAATAGGTCAGTAGAGATATGCAGGCGTTGCTCAGCAACTGAGGCCTTATAAGGTAGAGAAGCTTTTAAGTTTTTGTTCAGCTAATTTGATTGCGAGAAACAGTTGGTTTTGGAAGGCTAGAGAGGGAACATGTCTCTCAGTCTTGCTAAACCATACTATGGAGTAATGGTTAAGAAAACAGATGCCAGTAATCTAAAGTTCAACTAGTTAACAAAGAACAAAGAAAGGTACAGCACAGGAACAGGCCCTTCGGCCCTCCAAGCCCGTGCCGACCATGCTGCCTGACTAAACTACAATCTTCTACACTTCCTGGGTCCGTATCTCTCTATTCCCATCCTATTCATGTATTTGTCAAGATGCCCCATAAATGTCACTATCGTCCCTGCTTCCACCACCTCCTCCGGTAGCAAGTTCCAGGCACCCACTACCCTCTGTGTAAAAAACTTGCCTCGTACATCTACTCTAAACCTTGCCCCTCGCACCTTAAACCTATGCCCCCTAGTAATTGACCTCTCTACCCTGGGGAAAAGCCTCTGACTATCCACTCTGTCTATGCCCCTCCTAATTTTGTAGACCTCTATCAAGTCGCCCCTCAACCTCCATCGTTCCAGTGATAACAAACTGAGTTTATTCAACCGCTCCTCATAGCTAATGCCCTCCATACCAGGCAACATTCTGGTAAATCTCTTCTGCACCCTCTCTAAAGCCTCCACATCCTTCTGGTAGTGGCGACCAGAATTGAACACTATACTCCAAGTGTGGCCTAACTAAGGTTCTATACAGTTGCAACATGACTTGCCAATTTTTATACTCAATGCCTTCTTGACTATCTTCTCCACCTGTGTTGCCCCTTTCAGTGACCTGTGGACCTGTACACCAAGATCTCTCTGACTTTCAATACTCTTGAGGGTTCTACCATTCACTGTATATTCCCTACCTGCATTAGACCTTCCAAAATGAATTACCTCACATTTGTCCGGATTAATCTCCATCTGCCATCTCTCCGCCCAAGTCTCCAAACAATCTAAATCCTGCTGTATCCTCCGGCAGTCCTCATCGCTATCCGCAATTCCACCAACCTTTGTGTCGTCTGCAAACTTACTAATCAGACCAGTTACATTTTCCTCCAAATCATTTATATATACTACAAACAGCAAAGGTCCAAGCACTGATCCCTGCGGAACACCACTAGTCATAGCCCTCCAATTTGGAAAGCATCCTTCCATTGCTACTCTGTCTTCTATGACCTAGCCAGTTCTGTATCCACCTTGCCAGCTCACCCCTGATCACGTGTGACTTCACCTTTTGTACTAGTCTACCATGAGGGACCTTGTCAAAGGCCTTACTGAAGTCCATATGGACAACATCCACTGCCCTACCTGCATCAATCATCTTTGTGACCTCTTCGAAAAACTCTATCAAGTCAGTGAGACACGACCTCCCCTTCACAAAACCATGCTGCCTCTCACTAATACGCCCATTTGCTTCCAAATGGGAGTAGATCCTGTCTCGAAGAATTCTCTCCAGTAATTTCCCTACCACTAACGTAAGGCTCACCGGCCTGTAATTCCCTGGATTATCCTTGCTACCCTTCTTAAACAGAGGAACAACATTGGCTATTCTCCAGTCCTCCGGGACATCACCTAAAGACAGTGAGGATCCAAAGATTTCTGTCAAGGCCTCAGCAATTTCCTCTCTAGCCTCCTTCAATATTCTGGGGTAGATCCCATCAGGCCCTGGGGACTTATCTACCTTAATATTTTTCAAGACGCCCAACACCTCGTCTTTTTGGATCTCAATGTGACCCAGGCTATCTATATACCCTTCTCCAGACTCAAGATCTACCAATTCCTTCTCTTTGGCGAATACTGATGCAAAGTATTCATTTAGTACCTCGCCCATTTCCTCTGGCTCCACACATAGATTTCCTTGCCTATCCTTCAGTGGGCCAACCCTTTCCCTGGCTACCCTCTTGCTTTTTATGTATGTGTAAAAAGCCTTGGGATTTTCCTTAACCCTATTTGCCAATTACTTTTTGTGACCCCCTTCTAGCCCTCCTGACTCCTTGCTTAAGTTCCTTCCTACTTTCCTTATATTCCACACAGGCTTCGTCTGTTCCCAGCCTTTTAGCCCTGACAAATGCCTCCTTTTTCTTTTTGAAGAGGCCTACAATATCTCTCGTCATCCAAGGTTCCCGAAAATTGCCGTATTGATCCATCTTCCTCACAGGAACATGCCGGTCCTGAATTCCTTTCAACTGACACTTGAAAGCCTCCCACATGTCAGATGTTGATTTACCCTCAAACATCCGCCCCCAATCTAGGTTCTTCAGTTCCCGCCTAATATTGTTATAATTAGCCTTCCTCCTATTTAGCACATTCACCCTAGGACCACTCTTATCCTTGTCCACCAGCACTTTAAAACTTACTGAAATGTGGTCACTGTTCCCGAAATGCTCCCCTACTGAAACTTGTACCACCTGGCCGGGCTCATTCCCCAATACCAGGTCCAGTACAGCCCCTTCCCTAGTTGGACTGTCTACATATTGTTTTAAGAAGCCCTCCTGGATGCTCCTTACAAACTCTGCCCCGTCTAAGCCCCTGGCACTAAGTGAGTCCCAGTCAATATTGGGGAAGTTGAAGTCTCCCATCACAACAACCCTGTTGTTTTTACTCTTTTCCAAAATCTGTCTACCTATCCGCTCCTCTATCTCCCGCTGGCTGTTGGGAGGCCTGTAGTAAACCCCCAACATTGTGACTGCACCCTTCTTATTCCTGATCTCTACCCATATAGCCTCGCTGCCCTCTGAGGTGTCCTCCCGCAGTACAGCTATGATATTCTCCCTAACCAGTAGCGCAACTCCGCCACCCTTTTTACATCCCCCTCTATCCCGCCTGAAACATCTAAATCCTGGAACGTTTAGCTGCCAATCCTGCCCTTCCCTCAACCAGGTCTCTGTAATGGCAACAACATCATAGTTCCAAGTACTAATCCAAGCTCTAAGTTCATCTGCCTTACCCGTAATACTTCTTGAATTAAAACATATGCACTTCAGGCCACCAGACCCGCTGTGTTCAGCAACTTCACCCTGTCTGATCAGCCTCAGAGGAAACTAAAGAAACAAAGAGAAGTTTCCAAGAAGTCGGGAGTTAACGGAACAGAGGAAACTGGGAGCCTAAACAGATTACTGTTCAGTAAAGACACAGAGAGTTGAAGAGTCATTCGATCATGAGAGGCCAGAAAGAAATCTAAAGTAGTGCTAAGGTTTGTGAGAAATTATTACAGTTTGGGAGACATTTGAAATTACTGTGGAATTCAGTGGCTGGACCTCAGAGTTTGTACAAAAGCCTTTCAGACAAAGGAAACCTGGAGGGAGAGGTGTCAAACTGGAAAGCGAAACCTTGATGGAAGCAGCGGAGGGAGAGCATCATTTAAAAGAAGACTTGAAAGTGTGGCTTTTGAAAGCGTAATTTGAAATTGTCTGTGTGGAAGCCATAGTTCAGTGTGACAAGGTGGCTCATGGTATAAGAATCATCCGGGGGGGGGGGGGTTTGAGGAGAAATTCACAGGCATTCACTTGGGTTCAGGGAGGAGTGCATCTTACCACAGACATCTTGTGTGTTTAAAAGGGACTTTGTGTGTTAATGAGACCATTGTAGCTTAAGATATGCTTTGTAATCCATGTTAGTCGTGTGTATTTGTTAAAATGGACATAAAGGAGTATTGTATTATAATCCAATTTTTCATGTTTCATAAATATTTTTTTCTTGTTGTTAAATCTAATTAGCGTTCCTGTGATTCTGTTCCTCCGTGTTTTATTTTTTTTAAAGTTAAAGTTATGGCCAGGGTTCCATCCTGGAATCTTCCCATCCTGTTATTTTTATTTTTTATTTTTCCAATTAAGGGGCAATTTTAGCCTGGCCAATCCACCTAGCATGAGCAAATTTGGGTTGTGGGGGTGAGACCCACGCAGACACGAGGAGAATGTGTGTTTCCCATCCTGTTAGACCATCAGCTGGGATCGTAACACCAGATCTGGGTTCGACAGCAGAGTTCCATGAGTGAACCAGGTGGATTTTTGTACAGAAAATAATAGTTTCAAGATCACCATTACTGAGATTGGCTTTATAATTGCTGATTTTATTGAGTGAATTCAAACTCCATGGCAGGATTTGAACCCGTGTCCCCAGTGCATTAGCCTCTGGACTACTAGTCCAGCGACTGGCACCACTACGCCACCCTCACCCCCAACCCATCAACCTTTTTAGTCCAGCTAAGTTATCGTTCTGGTGAATCTGCGTTGGGTCCTCTCCCATTCCATACATCTTCCCTGAGGTGCGCTGCTAGAACTGAATGCAATACTCCACAGAAAGGGTGGCATAGTGGTTAGCACTGCTGCCCCACAGCTCCAGGCCTCGGGTGACTGGCTGTGTGGAGTTTGCACTTTCTCCCCGTGTCTGCGTGGGTTTCCTCCGGGTGCTCCGGTTTCCTCCCACAGTCCAAAGATGTGCAGGTTAGGTGGATTGGCCATGATAAAGTGTCCCTTCATGTCTAAAAGATTAGGTGGTGTTATGCGTTACGGGAATAGGGTGGAGGCGTGGGAGTGCTCTTTGCAAGGGTTGGTGCAAACTTGATGGTCCGAATGGTCTCCTTCTGCACTGTAAATTCTATGATAATCTATGAAAGGGATATGGGAGAGAATAAGGGGGGGGAATATAAAAAAAATTACATTGTTTTGGGATCCTGTGAGGAGGCCAAGTAGTAGACTATCAGAAAGTTCATGCTGGCTTCACAATTCAGCATTTCTCTTCGAGGCCTGTCAGCGTTCAGACACGACGGCCTTCCTTTGTGTTCTCGGATTCCATGATACATTCCCTGCTCCCAGACTCCACTATACCATAACTAAGTACTTGGACACTGAAGCTGAGCGACGGTGTGTTGCATTATCGTGCATACCCTTCAAAACCGAGCGAAGATAAATTGATGTAATCAGGAGCCCAGCCACTGAGATAAGAGTTTTAAATTAGCTCAATAAAAACAAAAATGAGACAGGGGACTGATTGGGTGGCTCAGTACGTTACTACGCTATCCTATCACCTCAGAGACTTTGGCGTAAATTTAGCCCAGATTGGCAGGTTGAGTGCCTCGTTGCTGGCTTTAAGTGCTTGTGTTCAAATTAAATGGGTAATCTCCACTAAGTTCCAAATGAATATGTGCCCCAGTGCACATTGGGGGCAAATAACAGCACTCTTTCTTTGGCTATCCTTACATATTAATAAGCTAACATAAGCAAATGACTATTTTCACCAGTAAATAATTCAGAGGATACAGCAGGATGTTAATCGGTTGGAAACCTGGGCGGGGAGATGGCAGTTGGAGTTTAATCCCCAAAAATGTGAGGTAAGGCGTTTTGGAAGGTCTAATACAGGTGGGAAATATACAGTAAATGACAGAACCCTTAAGAGTATTGACAGGCAGAAGGATCTGGGTATACAGGCCATCATGCCACTGAAAGTGGCAACGTAGGTGGAGAAGGTAGTCAAGAAGGCATACGGCATGCTTGCCGTCATCGGTCAGGGCATTGAGTATGAAAATTGGCGAGTCATGTTGCAGCTGTATAGAACCTTAGTTAGGCCACATTTGGAATACAGTGTTCAATTCTGGTCGCCACACTACCAAAACGTTGTGGAGGCTTTAGAGACGGTGCAGAAGAGGTTTACCATGGTGTTGCCTGGTATGGAGGGAATTAGCTATGAGGAGAGGTTGGATAAACTCGGTTTGTTCCCACTGGAATGATGGGAGGTTGAGGGGCGATCTGATAGAAGTCTACAAAATTATGAGTGGCATGGACAGTGTCGTGTTAAGCATGTTGAGATAACACGGGCTGCAACGGGATGCAGCTATAACTCAAGTAGACTCCAGACCTTGAGTTTAGTTCAACTTGATTTATTGAACTTGTCACACAGTTAGCACAGTTCTCTGTCAGTTTGACACTCTGCTAACCTCAGTGTGATCTCTCTATCTAGACTGAACCAGACTAGCTCTTCTCCACGTGCTGTATGCGTTGCGTGATGTGTACACTGAACTCACTCGGTAGATGTCCCTAGTGAATAGAGGCGGAGTGTGAGTGCCTCGTGCCTTTTATAGTGAGAAACCACCTCCCAAGTGTTCTGCCTGCTGATTGGTTATGTCCTGTTCCCTGTGCCCATTAGCTGCCTGTCTGTATCTCATTAAGTGCCTGTCAGCATATCATGACATCTCCCCCTTTGAAAAGTTATTTCACTTGCAGCCTATGTGAAGGTATTTACATGTGTCGGCTGAAAAACTAACATATTTACATGAGATGCCGGTTAACAAAAATATGTACATATGAGAACAGGTGTCTAATGCGCAAAAACAGAACATGTCAAACAAAACAATTGTTCATAAGTCCAGTCTCTGGGGCTTGCGTCTGATCCGGGTCGACCGCCGGAGAGGTGGTGGCGGGGACGGCGGCGCCTTGCTGGGCGGGGTTGCAGCCAGATTGGTGGTGCAGACCTGCACAAGGCTGCATAGTGTCCAGGCGTCCCACAATTTAAACAGCGCCTGCCTCTTGCAGGGCAGTATTTCTTTAAATGGGCGGTGCCACAGTTCGGGCACGTCGTGACGTCGTTACGCTCCGTGCGTCGTCGCACATGCGCAGTGCGGTCGGCAGACTTTCGCACCTGGGCAGTGTGTTGGTCGGCCGCTTCGTTATCCCATTCGCATCGCGCATGCGTGTGTCCCCGGGAAGAGCGCTGAAATGGTCGCTTTCATCAAGGCTGAGGTGCTGCATCTGGGCGATGGCCTGCACTCTCTGCCTCATGGGAGGCAAGTTTCTCGGTTTCGGCCGATTTATACTGGGAATACCGATTTTTGGCGTGCTCCTGCACCGTACACGTTTCGATCGCGACAGACAGGGTCATGCATTTGATTTTCAAGAGCTGCTCCCTCAGCGGATCGGAGTGAACGGCAAAAACGATCTGATCCCTGATCATGGTGTCAGCAATGTCACCAAAGTTGCAGGATAGCGTTAGTAGACGGAAATTAGTCAGAAAGGAGTTGAAAGATTCGTCTTTAACTTGTAGGCGTTGCTTAAAAAGATAGCGCTCGAAGATCTCATTGGTGTCCACTTCGCAATGACTGTCAAACTTGTCCAGGGTGGTCTGGAACTTCGTCTTGTCTTGGCCGTCGGTGAAGGTGAACGAATTGAAGATCTGGATGGCTTGATTCCCCCGCAGTTGAAAGGAGGAGCGCAATCTTCCTGGTATCAGACGCACCCTCGAGGTCTGAGGCTTCGATGTACAGCAGAAACCTTTGCTTGAAGGTCCGCCAGTTGGCACTGAGATTGCCAGAGGTCCACAACAGTTGAGGAGGCTGGATCTTCTCCATGATGCCAGGATGTCTTTGCTGGTCGTCACGGAACAGATTGAGGTAAACCACCTAGATAAAGCAGACTACTGGTACCATGTCGTGTTAAGCACGTTGAGATAACACGGGCTGCAACGGGATGCAGCTAAACCTCAAGTAGACTCAAGACCTTGAGTTTAGTTCAACTTGATTTATTGAACTTGTCACTCAGTTAGCACAGTTCTCTGTGAGTTCGACACTCTGCTAACCTAGCTGTGATTTCTCTATCTAGACTGAACCAGACTAGCTCTTCTCCACGTGTTGTATGCGTTGCGTGATATGTACACTGGACTCACTCGATAGATGTCCCTTGGGGAAGGAGGCAGAGTGTGAGTGCCTCGTGCTTTTTATAGTGGGAAAGCACCTCCCAAGTGTTCTGCCTGCTGATTGGTTATGTCCTGTTCCCTGTGCCCATTAGCTGACTGTCTGTATCTCATTAAGTGCCTGTCAGCATATCGTGACAGACAGAGTGGATAGTAGTCGGAAGCCTTTTCCAAGGGTGGAAGAGTCAATTACTAAGGGACATAGGTTTCAGGTGCGAGGGTAAAAGTTTGGAGGAGATGTGCGAGGGAAATGTTTTTACACATAAGGTAGTGGGTGCCTAGAACTCGCTTCTGGAGATGGTGGAAGCAGGTACGATAGTGACAGCACGGTAGCACAGTGGTTAGCACAATTGCTTCACAGCTCAAAGGTCCCAGGTTCGATTCCCGACTTGGGTCACTGTCTGTGTGGAGTCTGCACATTATCCCCGTGTGTGCGTGGGTTTCCTCCGGGTGCTCCGGTTTCCTCCCACAGTCCAAAGATGTGCAGGTTAGGTGGATTGGCCATGCTAAATTGCCCTTAGTGTCCAAAATTGCCCTTAGTGTTGGGTGGGGTTATTGGGTTGTGGGGACCGGGTGGAGGTGTGGACCTTGGGTAGGGTGCTCTTTCCAAGAGCCGGTGCAGACTCGATGGGCCGAATGGCCTCCTTCTGCACTGTAACTTCTATGAATTCCATGAATTTAAGGGGCGTTTTGACAAATCCGTGAATAGGATGGGAATAGAGGGATATGGTTTCCGGAAGTGTAGAAAGTTTTAGGTTAGACGGCAGCATGGTTGGCGCAGGCTTGGAGGGCCGAAGCGCCTGTTCCTGTGCTGTCCCTTTCTTTGTTCTTTGTTCTTTGCCTAAAGGCTAGTAATGGAACACAATTACCAAATGAATGAAAGGAGAGATTCATATACATTTTACGTAGAGAGTTGTTAGGGTAAGGATTGCCCTACCAGAGTCAGTCTTGGAAGTAAATTCCATAACGGCATATCAACTTGAGTAATTATTTACAAAAGCAACATTCAGAGGTGTATTGGAAGAGGGCTGGGGAATGAAACTCATTGGATCACTCTTTTAGGGTTACCATGCCCACAATGGGCCAAATGGTCTTCTGTGCTGTAAAATTCTCGGATTGGATAAATTGTTCTCCAATAATTCAGATATTTAATAAGCGAGCCCTTACTTTAAAACAGCGATTCCTCATTCTCGATTTGTTACCTCTCGACTTGACTATTCCAATTCCCCCTTGGGCGGCCTCCCATCTTCCTCCCTCCAGAAACTAGAGAGCATCCATAATCCACCGCCCTTGTCGTAACTCGCTCCAAGTCCTATCCTTCTGCAACCCCTGTGCTTGCTGGTCCGCTCGGGACAGGACTTAGGAGGCAGGAGGAGGCCATTCAGCCCTTCGATCATGCTCTGCCATTCAATAAGATGGTTGATCTAGTTGTGTCTCATTTTCCTGTCTGTTTAACCTCCCCATAACCCTTGACTCCCTCATCTATTAAAAGATCTGTTTGACCCAAGCCTTGAATAAACTCGATGACCCAGCCTCCACTGCGCTCTGGGATAGAGAATTCCACAGTAATGACTCGCGGAGAAAACAAAGTCTCCTCATGTCCGCCTTAAAGCGGAGGGGGCTCATGTTTTTAAACTGTGTCCCTGGGTTCTGGGCTACCCCCAAAAGAGGAAACATCCTCTTATTATCTACCTAATCAAGTCCCCTTGGGCTCATGGGTACTTCAATAAACACGCCTCTCATTCTTCTAAACCTTTAGCATCGGCCCCCAGACCACCAATGCCTCAGATTAACCTTCGCATCCTTTTTTCCAATCCCTCTGGGGCCTTGCCCCACCCCATCACCGTATCTCTGAGATCTCTGTGCTGCAATTCTGGCCACATCCGTGGTTTCCGTCGCTCCATCATTGGTGGCCGTGCCTTCAGTTGCCAAGGCTCAACGCTCTTGAATTCATCGAAACATAGCAACATGGAAAATAGGAGCAGGAGGAGGCCATTCGGCCCTTCGAGCCTGCTCCGCCATTCATTATGATCACGCCTGATCATCCAACTCAGTAACCTGTTCCCGCTTCCCGCCTCATATCCCTTTCGCCCCAAGTGATGTATCTAACACCTTCTTGAAAACATACAAACGTTTTGACCTCAACTGCTTTATGTGGCAACGAATTCCACAGGCCGACCACTCTTTGGGTGAAGAAATTTCTCCTCATCTCAGTCCTAAATGGTCTACCCCGTATCCTCAGACTGTGACCCCTGGTTCTGGACACCCCCACGATCGGGAACATCCTTCCTGCATCTACCCTGTCTACTCCTGTTAGAATTTTGTATATTTCTATGAGATCCCTCCTCATTCTTCTCAACTCCTGCGATTATAATCCCAATCGACTCAATCTCGCCTCATATTCCCTCTGTAGACCTCACTGCCTCTCTTCCTAAAAGCCTTTTACGAAGTCTTACAACACCAGGTTAAAGTCCAACAGGTTTGTTTCGATGTCACTAGCTTTCGGAGCGCTGCTCCTTCCTCAGGTGAATGAAGAGTGTTCCAGAAACACATATATAGACAAATTCAAAGATGCCAAACAATGCTTGGAATGCGACCATTAGCAGGTGATTAAATCTTTACAGATCCAGAGATGGGGTAACCCCAGGTTAAAGAGGTGTGAATTGTGTCAAGCCAGGACAGTTAGTAGGACTTCGCAGGCCAGATGATGGGGGATGAATGTAATGCGACATGAATCCCAGGTCCCGGTTGAGGCCGCACTCATGTGTGCGGAACTTGGCTATAAGTTTCTGCTCGGCGATTCTGCGTTGTCGCGCGTCCTGAAGGCCGCCTTGGAGTACGCTTACCCGGAGATCAGAGGCTGAATGCCCTTGACTGCTGAAGTGTTCGCCGACTGGAAGGGAACATTCCTGCCTGGTGATTGTTGCGCGATGTCCGTTCATTCGTTGTCGCAGCGTCTGCATGATCTCGCCAATGTACCACGCTTCGGGACATCCCTTCCTGCAGCGTATGAGGTAGACAAGGTTGGCCGAGTTGCACGAGTATGTACCGCGTACCTGGTGGGTGGTGTTCTCACGTGTAATAGTGGTATCCATGTCGATGATCTGGCACGTCTTGCAGAGATTGCCATGGCAGGGTTGTGTGGTGTCGTGGTCACTGTTCTGAAGGCTGGGTAGGTTGCTGCAAACAATGGTTTGTTTGAGGTTGCGCGGTTGTTTGAAGGCAAGTAGTGGGGGTGTGCGGATGACCTTGGCAAGATGTTCATCGTCATCAATGACGTGTTGAAGGCTGTGAAGAAGATGACGTAGTTTCTCCGCTCCGGGGAAGTACTGGACGACGAAGGGTCGACGAAGGGAAAAGCCTTTTGGTCACCTTCCCCACTATTGCCCTATGAGGCTCAGTATCAAATTCGATTCGCTCCTGTGAAGTGTTTCGGGGTGTCTGACTGCAGTAAAGAGGCTAGGTATATACAAGTCATTGTTGTGTCACGGAGGGCAGAGACTGAAAGAAATCTCAACAACTTTGCAGTCAGCCTGCAGGTTCGACACTTCGGGAGCTGGCTCGCTAACCCGCGTCCGATAAACAATAAAAATGGCCCAATGGAATCAGCAAGGCCAGATCTTCACCTTGAATCGAGGAAAGCACAGGTCGATTGCACTGTGGCAGCTAAATAGCTAAATTTAAGTTTCTATGAACTTCCGCTACAAAATTGTCCGCCAGGATTGAACACCGGAGATAGGAGTGGGATAGATATTCTGGCATTCTAGTCAGATATAATTACAGTTCACAGATTTGTTATACAGAGCTTTCCCTTGGCAAGTTAAGTATGTGAGCTAGAAAGGACAAAGAGTGAGTCTAGAATGTCGCCTCATATATACCATACAGGATATAGCAGTTTGGATTTAGGCACTTCCAATTCAAAAGGTTTTTGATACTTATTTGTATTTTGCCATTTTGAGTGAGTGTTTTGTATATTAGCATCAGAGATCCCGTTGTCCCTTCTGATTGTTAGGAGTTAGCAGCTGGTGGAACACTACCATGTGGGACAGGCTCGAGGGGCTGAATGGCCTACTCCCGTCCCTATGTTCCTACGTACCAACCCTTTTGGTGTACGGCTAACTGTAATATGGATTCTTGCGTTTTAAATCCTCCTGTACATTTGCCTCTCCCTACCTCTGCAACCCCCTCCAGCCCTCCCTCAACTTGCCATTGAGGCGCTGAGCGGTTACAAGACGGGAGAGGGCCATTCGGCCCGTCCTGCACTCTGTGCCCCTTCCCCGCCTCCTCCCTGTAACCCTGCACGCTCTTCCTTTTCAGATAATCGTCAAATGCCCTGCTGAAGGCCTCGATTCAACCTGCCTCCTCCGCCCTCTCAGGCAGCGCATGCCAGACCATAACCGCCCGCAGAACCCCTTTGCATGTTGTCCATCTTCCCTTCCGAGTTAACACTGTTGCGGAAGTCACCTTGTCTCAATCCGAAAGGCCGACGCATTCCAATATCACCATCTGATACATCACAACCACTAATGGCTTCTTCTTCCTCAGAAACATGTAGCAAATACCTTGCCAGTAACATAGTCCTCACTATAACCCTCAGCAATGTAGCTAACATTTCATACCTTGCATCACTGTGCCATCCAACAAGACCATATCTAGAAAACATTACAAAGACCTTCACTGTAATGCAGTTCTTGTTAAAGCTCTCTTAATGAAAGCACACTCTGCTTTCAACTTCCTCACTGGCGGAAAACATAAAACACTGGCCTCCCCGAGCATACCACCACCACTAGAGAATGACCTTCACTGTGACACTGCTGGACATATTAAGGTACGGTAAAGTCGCTATACTCCCAGATGACCATAGGCTGCTTTCCCCTTTGAGGGGGAGAGTTGACTGGTGGTGATTTAACCTGAGGATCACCACACCTCAGGCTAGGTGTAAGGTTGAGAAGGCGGGGTCTTCATGAATAACCGTGGACATATATCTATTGCAAACCTCAGGTACACACTACCACAAAGGATATATTTCTCTGTGTTACTGACTCCTGTTGACAGAAGAGAATTCATTTATTATGCTCCCTACCCTTCTCTGTTAACACACCCGCAAACAAGCAACAACCTGCATTTATATAGCGTCATTAAAACTTTGCAAGTTGCTTCACTGGAGCAGTCCCGACCATATATTAACACCATCTTCTTCCATCGAGCAAGAGATACAGAAGTCTGAGAACACGCACGAACAGACGCAAAAACAGCTTCTTCCCCACCGTTACCAGATTCCTAACCGACCCTCTTATGAGCTGACCTCATTAACACTACACCCTGTATGCTTCATCCGATGCCGGTGCTTATGTAGTTACATTGTGTACCTTGTGTTGCCCTATTATGTATTTTCTTTTATTCCTTTTCTTCTCATGTACTTAATGATCTGTTGAGCTGCTCGCAGAAAAATACTTTTCACTGTACCTCGGTACACGTGACAATAAACAAATCCAATCCAATCCCTACCAAATTAGGAAATAGCTCGTCAGGGGACCAAACGCTCGGTTAAACAGGCAGGGATTGAGGGGCGGCTCAATGGGGGAGAGAGAGCTAGTGAGGGGGAGAGGATGGATACGTGGACGTCTTGAGCACAGAAGGAGGCCATTCAGCCCATTGTGTTCATGTACTTGGAGGGTCACGATGTTGGAAAGCTCGAGTCCACTTGTATGGCTTTCAAATGCAGCGTTATAGACTATTTGATGGGATATAAAGTTCCAGCTATGTGTGACCTATTGTTTATTCTCTATTGAGTTGGAGAGAACGTGTAGATGGAATAAACGTTGGCATTTTGTCAGGAAAGATGAGAAAAAGATGTTTCAAGGGATATCCAATTGTAAACAATAAAAATATACAGCGAATTCTATTGTGAATATTGGCCCCTCAACTAAAATATATCAAGAGAAAGCATTGTGATCAGGTACATTTGAGGAGGCGGTGGTGTAGTGCTTTTGTTGTTGGACTAATAATCTGGGGACCTGGGTTTCGATCCCACCATGGCAAATGGTGAATTTTGACTTCAATTTTTTTTTTTTTAAATCTGGAATTAAAAGTCTATTGATGACCGTGAACCCATTGCTGATTGTTGTAAAAACCCATCTGGTTCGCCAGCGTTCTTTCGGGAAGGGAATCTGCCACCCTCACCCCGGTCTGGCCTACATGGCACTCCAGATTCACAGCAAATGCCCTCTGAAATAGCATACAGTCAAGGGCAAGTAGGGATGGCCCACATCCCAGCAACGGATAACAGCAAAAGTTCATTGTCGCGCATGTAGTGTGGGACGTCTCGCCAACACACTACAGGGAGGCTTAATAAAAGACGGAAGCTGAGCCAGAGAATGAAAAGTTTGCTAATTCACGGTGAGTTTATGTCATGCTCTGGCAGACAAATCACCATAGCTTTAGTGGGGGCCGTTGGCTTCATCCTGCGTCTTCTGTGGCTTTGTTTAAGCCTCCATCAGTCCACATCTCATTGTCATCCATCCTTCTTATTTTTCTTCTTCCTCTTCGTTTCCAATGTCCGTACTTGGTTATATCCTCTCTCTAACTATACTTTGTCGTGTTAATCACCCTGGGGTAACACGGACTGCAACTGGATGCAGTTGTACTTGAAAATAGACTCCAAACTTTGATGTTAGTTCAATACGTTTTATTGAACTCGTTAAGCAGTGCACACAGTTCGCTGTGGGTTTGACACTCTACTAATCTAAGCGTGCTTACTGTAACTAACTAGACCAGACTAGCTCTGATACACGTGTAGAAGGTGCTAACTGATATATACACCCTGACTGCCACTACAGTTGTCACCAATGGAAAGAGGCAGAGTGTTGATGCCTCGTGTGTTTTATAGTGGGAGACCACCATCTAGTGTTCTGCCTGGTGATTGGTTGTGTTCTGTCCTGTGTGTTGATTGGCTGTACTGGGTGTCTGTCACTGCCTGTCGGTATCTCATTATGTGCATGAGTGCATATCATGACATACTTTGCAACCCAAAAGGATTCCTGAACTTCCCCTCTTGAGCTGACCCCGCTCATTTGTCTCTCTCTGTCCATCCAGCTGATTTGGAGCATCCTCCATCAAACCCACATTTCAAAAACTGCTCCCGTCCTGTCATCAGAGGGCGGCACAGTGGCACAGTAGTTAGCACTGCTGCCTCACAGCTCCACGGACCCGAGTTCAATTCCGGCCTGGGGTGACTGTCTGTGCGGAGTCTGCACTTACTCCCCGTGTCTGTGGGGGTTTCCTCCGGGTGCTCCGGTTTCTTCCCACAGACCAAAGATGGGCAGTGTTAGGTGGGTTGGCAGTGCTAAATTGCCCCTTAGTATCCAAAGGTTAGGTGGGGTTACTGGGTTACGGAGTTAGGGTGGAGACGTGGGCTTCAATAGGGTGTTCTTCCCAAGGGCCGGTGCAGATTCGATGGGCCGAATGGCCCCCTTCTGCACTGTAGGGATTCTATGGTTCTATTCTATGATCCCTTTCCTCTGCCTTTAGAGTCCAACTCCCGCATCCATGGAGTGCAACAATCTGCACGAGTGATTATAATGGATGTTTTCCAATGCTTCATGCTGTTGCTTTTAAACTTCTAGACACGTCCATGATGTCTCTTATAGTAGAAGTTCTAACCTGCGTTTCATTCTTGGATGTAAATTCGGTCACAGAGTTTGACAGCACAGAAAAAGGCCCTTCAGCCCATCGCAAGGGCTATCATTGAGCCAGGGGATTTGAGTTTACCCCGGCCTCTATCTCACTGCTTCCAAACTTAGCTTTTCCATTGCTCTTTAGAGCTATAACGTTGGTCTTCGCCCCCAATATTTACAGACAAATAGCTTATTGTTACTTAGGAGGGGAATGTTGTTCAAATTTCCAGAACACGCGATTTTCAGATACGATGGAGTTTAGAAGGATGAGGGAGGGGATCTTATTGAAACTTACAGGATACTGGGAGGTCTGGATAGAGTGGACGGGGAGAGAATGTTTCCACTTGTAGGAAAATCTAGAACCAGAGGGCACAGCCTCAGACAGAAGGGAGATGAGATGATAAAAACAGAGATGAGGAGGAATTTCTTCAGCCAGAGGGTGGTGAATCTGTGGAACTCTTTGCCACAGAAGGCTGTGGAGGCCAAATCACTGAGTGCCTTTAAGACAGAGATAGATAGGATCTTGATTAATAAGGGGATCGGGGGTTATGGGGAGAAGGCAGGAGAATGGGGATGAGATAAATATCAGCCATGATTGAATGGCGGAGCAGACTCGATGGGCCGAGTGGCCTAATTCTGCTCCTATGTCTTATGGTCTGATGATGGAAAAAAAACCCTCAATGTTTTTTCTTAAATCTGACCTCCCCCTCCCCGGTTTTGCTTCCGGCCGTAACCTGGACACTGAAAGTTCGCTTTTCCGGAGACTCCAGCCGACATCCTGGACTGTTGGCAACAGGATTTTATAGTGCAGGGCACCTTCATCCATTGAGACTCGGGAGACAGCCCGACCTTTAGCTTTGTAAAGAGCGGTCTTGGGGGGGGGGAGCGGTCTTTAGAATTCTCCAGTCTAGAGGGCCATAGAAGCTCAGTCACTGAGTGTGTTTAAAGCAGAGATTGATAGATTTCTGATTAACAATGAGGTAGGACTTCCGGAGGGGTGGGCGAGCAGGGCGGCCGCAGCAAAAAGAGCTCCCGCCGGTGGCCGCGATTCACGGCGATTACGGGGAAATCCCCGAGACCCCACGCACTCCCCGACTATCGTCGGCCTTTGGGGCCGCCACGAGCAGCCAGCGGGGCCGGCTTAAAAGCCGGCGAAGAACCCCGCGCGGGTGTCGGGCGGCGGGGGCTGAGGTGCCGGGCCCGGCAGGTCAGAGCAACGGGGGCGGAGCCAAGAGGAGGCCGAGGCGGCAGGCCCGAGGCCAGGGCACCATGTAGGGAGGGTGCTCCACGTCGGATGGCTCCCACCTAGGAAGAAGAAAGAAGGTTGAAGCCTGGTCCCAGGTGAATGTAGAGGAGAAAGAAAGAAGATTTAAGGAAGTTTGGTGAAAGTTTTTTTTTCTCCCCCCTTTTTTCTCAAAAAAAAACAATGTCAGAGTGATGAAGGGCAGGAGGGTGAAGGGGGAGAGAGGAGAAAGGAAAGAAGATAAAAAACAATAAGCCGCCAAAGGATGCGAAGAGCAGCGTCAAAGAAAGGAGGAAACGCGGGTTCGCCGCCGAAGGAGAACAAAGAACAAAGAACAAAAGAACAAAGAAATGTACAGCACAGGAACAGGCCCTTCGGCCCTCCAAGCCCGTGCCGACCATACTGCCCGACTAAACTGCAATCTTCTACACTTCCTGGGTCCGTATCCTTCTATTCCCATCCTATTCATATATTTGTCAAGATGCCCCTTAAATGTCCCTATCGTCCCTGCTTCCACTACCTCCTCCGGTAGTGAGTTCCAGGCACCCACTACCCTCTGCGTAAAAAACTTGCCTCGTACATCTACTCTAAACCTTGCCCCTCTCACCTTAAACCTATGCCCCCTAGTAATTGACCCCTCTACCCTGGGGAAAAGCCTCTGACTATCCACTCTGTCTATGCCCCTCATAATTTTGTATACCTCTATCAGGTCGCCCCTCAACCTCCTTCGTTCCAGTGAGAACAAACCGAGTTTATTCAATCGCTCCTCATAGCTTATGCCCTCCATACCAGGCAACATTCTGGTAAATCTCTTCTGCACCCTCTCTAAAGCCTCCACATCCTTCTGGTAGTGTGGCGACCAGAATTGAACACTATACTCCAAGTGTGGCCTAACTAAGGTTCTATACAGAAGACGAGCAATGGCGGGGCCGCACTACTTACGGTGGAGAAGATGACCGAGGTGATGGTGGTGGAGCTGGAAAAACATTTGGTGAGGCACATGGAGATCCTGAGGAAAGAGACGGCGGTCGTGTTGAGGTCATTGTTGGAGGAGGCAATCGGCCCGATCAGGGTGGAGGTGGCAAAGGCATTGGCCGAGGTGAGAGAGCAGGGCGAGAAGATGAAGGAGGTGGAGGAGGCCGTGACACGACACAGCGACCAGGTCACCTCGATGGGGGACGAGCTGCGGAGGGTGGTGGAGGTTAACAGAGGGCTCCGAGCAAAGCTGGGAGACTTGGAAAACCGCTCAAGGCGGCACAATTTGAGAATTGTGGGCTTGCCCGAAGGGACAGAGGGCCCAAGGCCAACGCAATACTTCGCTAAGAAGTTGGCGGAGCTGATGGGGGAGGGTGAGAACCCCACCCTGTACGAGCTAGACCGAGCTCATTGGTCATTATGGTCGAAGCCCAAAGTGAACGAGCCGCCAAGGGCAGCAATTATCTGCTTCCATAAGTTTTGCATGAAGGAGAAGGTATTAAGCTGGGCGAAGCAGAAGCGTGAGGTGCTGTGGGATGGTACTGCGGTTCGGATCTACCAGGACTGGACGGTGGAGTTGGCAAAAAGACGAGCGGCGTTTGGGCGAGTGAAGGCAGCTTTGTACAAGAAGGGGGTGCGATTTGGTGTGGTGTACCCGGCGAAGTTGAGAGTAACATATAACGCCAAAGACTTTTATTTTGAGACAGCGGAGGCGGCTGAGGCGTTGGTGAGGGCAGAAGGCTTGGGACAGACGTGAAGAGTGGAACTGGAAGAGAGACTGTGGACTGTGTTTGAGCGGCTGGAAGATGTACAAATGTTACAACTTTCTTTTTACTGATTTGTATTGAAATTTACTTCTCTTTGCATTGTTACAGAGTTCAAGTTAATGGCGTTCTGTGTTGCGACGGTTAAATGTTATGTTCGTGAATTGTAGGGGTTGGATTGTTGGGTTTGTTTTGGTGTTTCTTTCTCTGGGACTGGCCGGAAGGGGGCGAGAGGTCTTGGCGGGGGGAGCCACCCGCGCCAGCTAACTAAAGTCAGCTAGTGAACGGGGGTGAGGTGAGAGGAGGACTGCGGACATTGGAGCCTGGATAGCAGGCTTCAATGGGCCTACGAGGCGAGCAAGAGGGGGTGGAGGGATGGATGTTGGGGGATGTTTTTGTCGGGGGGGTTCTAGGGAGGGGGGGAAGGGGTTCGATGTTAACAATGGACAGGGGCGGGTCAGGCTTATGGGGCAGGGCCCGGTGGTATGGTGATGGTGGATAAGAAAGGTGGGGGGGGTGAGAGACCCCCAGTAAGGATAATCACGTGGAACGCGAGAGGGCTAGGAGGTCCAGTCAAGAGGTCAAGGGTGCTTGCACATCTTAAAAGTTTGAAAGCCGATGTAGCAATGCTGCAGGAGACTCACTTGAGGGTGAAGGACCAAGTGAGACTTAAAAAGGGCTGGGTTAGCAGAGTGTTTCACTCCGGATTTGATGGAAGGGCTCGAGGGGTAGCGGTGCTGGTCAGCAAAAGGGTACGCTTCCAGATGGAGAAGGAGGTTCCTGATCAGGGGGGTAGATATGTGATTGTGACAGGGGCACTGGAGGGGAGATTAGTGGCGCTGTTAAGTGTATACGGTCCCAATTGGGACGATGTGGGATTCGCGAGGATGGTGTTTGGGGCTATTCCCGACTTGGACACGCATGAGCTGATTGTGGGGGGGGACTGGAACTTGGTGCAGGAGCCAAGGTAGGACAGATGTTTTTTATCATAGAATTTACAGTGCAGAAGGAGGCCATTCGGCCCATTGAGTCTGCACCAGCTCTTGGAAAGAGCAACCTACCCAAGGTCAACACCTCCACCCTATCCCAGTAACCCCACCCAACACTAAGGGCAATTTTGGACACTAAGGGCAATTTATCATGGCCAATCCACCTAACCTGCACATCTTTGGACTGTGGGAGGAAACCGGAGCACCCGGAGGAAATCCACGCACACACGGGGAGGATGTGCAGACTCCGCACAGACAGTGACCCAAGCCGGAATCGAACCTGGGACCCTGGAGCTGTGAAACAATTCTGCTATCCACAATGCTACCGTGCTGCCCATAAATCACGGCCGCGCTCGCTGGTCCCATCAGGGGGGGCGAAGGCGCTGGCTGGGCTAATGGTGGAAATGGGAGGGGTGGACCCTTGGAGGTTCCTGCACCCAAGGGAACGGGAGTATTCGTTTTTCTCAGCGGTCCATAAGGTATACTCGCGGATCGACTTTTTTGTGGTGGGGAAGGCTTTTCTGGCTGGAGTCAAGGGGTCGGAATACTCTGCAATTGCAGTGTCAGATCACGCTCCACATTGGGTGGATATGGTGCTGGAGAAGGGGGCAGCGCAGAGACCGGGGTGGAAACTGGATGTGGGGCTTTTGGGGAACCAAGTGTTCTGTGAGAAAATTGAAAACGTAATTAAGGAATATGTAGGTTTCAATTGTACTGGTGAGGTGTCGAAGGCAGTCGTCTGGGAGGCTCTAAAGGCGGTGGTGAGAAGTGAGGTAATTTTGGTTAAGGCCAGGGTGGATAAAGAGGAGAGGTTGGAGCGGCAGAGGTTAATAGATGAGATGTTGGAGGTAGATAGGAGGTATGCAGAGGATGGGGACCCGGCGAAGCTGGAAAAGAGGAAGGAACTACAGGCGAGCTTCGACCGACTGTCCACCAGGAAGGCGGTGCGCCAACTGAGATGAGCAAGGGGTGCAGTTTATGAACATGGAGGTCAGCTCCGGAGGGAGGCAGCGACAAGGGAAATTCTTCAGGTGAAGGATAGGGCAGGGAAGTTGGTGATGGCCCCAGTGCTGATTAACAAGGTTTTTGAGGAGTTTTATGAGAGGTTGTACAAGTCAGAGCCACTCGGGGGAGACCGGGAGATGCAGGAATTTCTCGATGGGTTGGAGTACCCGAGGCTAGGGGAGGGGGACAGGGCTACATTAGAAGGAGCAATAGTGGAGCAGGAGATAAAGGATGCGATTGGGAGGATGCAGTCGGGAAGGTGGCAGGGCCGGATGGGTTTCCGGTGGAATATTATAAAAAATGTAAGGATAGGTTGGCACCCCTGATGGTGGGGATGTTTGAGGAGGCGATGGGGAAAGGGGTGTTGCCGCAAACCTTGGGGCAGGCATCGATTTCCCTGTTACTAAAAAAAGATAAGGATCCGACGGAGTGTGGGTCGTATCGGCCCATATCACTTCTGAATGTGGACGTAAAAGTGTTGGCGAAGGTACTGGCGGGTAGGCTGGAGGAGTGCCTTCCGAAGGTAATAGGGGAGGATCAGACAGGGTTCGTGAAAGGGAGGCAGCTGTTTTCGAACATTAGGAGGGTTTTAAACGTTGTTATGGCACCGGCGGAAAGAAAGGAAACAGAGGTAGTTGTGGCATTGGACGCCGAGAAGGTGTTTGATCGGGTAGAATGGGGGTACCTGATGGCAGTGCTGGAGCGGTTTGGGATTGGACCAAGGTTTGTGAACTGGGTAAAGCTATTATATAAGGAACCGAAGGCGAGTGTCCGCACAAATAATATCAGTTCGAGATAGTTCTCTCTCCACCATGGGACTAGGCAGGGATGTCCTATGTCCCCCCTGCTGTTTGCACTCGCGATTGAGCCATTGGCCATCGCATTGAGAAGTTCGGGAGCATGGAAAGGAATAGTGCGGGGGGATAGAGCATAGGGTGTCCTTATATGCCGACGACTTGCTGCTGTATGTGTCGGGACCGAGTGCGTCGATAGGAGGAATGTTGGAGCTACTGCGGGTATTTGGGTCTTTCACGGGGTACAGGTTGAACCTGGACAAGAGTGAGCAGTTTGTGGTGTCTCGGCCGGGGGTGGAGGCAGGGGTGGGGGGGGCTGCCATTCCGTAGAGCAGGGACTCATTTTAGGTATCTGGAGGTGCAGGTTGCCCGGGAGTGGGGGAGGTTTCGCAGGTACAACATCACTAGTTTGGTGGGGAGAGTGAAAGCCGATCTGGCAAGGTGGGACGGCCTTCCTCTGTCACTGGCAGGTACAGGCGGTTAAAATGAATGTGTTGCCGCGATTCCTGTTTATTTTTCAATGCCTACTGATTTTCCTGCCAAAGTCTTTTTTCAGGGAGATTGAGGGAAGGATTACCTCATTCATATGGGGAGGGAAGGTGGCCAGAGTGAGAAAGGTGCTGCTACAGAGGGGAAGGCAGGCAGGGGGTTTGGGTCTCCCGAATCTGTTGTACTACTACTGGGCGGCGAATGTGGAGAAAGTGCGGAGCTGGGTCAGAGGGGTGGATTCTCAGTGGGTCAGAATGGAGGAGAGTTTGTGCAGGGGGTCGGGGCTGAAGGCACTTGCAACAGCGCCGCTCCAGATAGCTCCGGGGAAATATTCAGGGAGTCCGGTAATAATAGCTTCATTGAAAATCTGGAGGCAGTTTCACCAACACTTCGGGTTGGGGGCAGGGTCAAGGGAAATGCCGATTCGGGGGAACCACAGATTTGAGCCAGGGAGGTGGGATGGAAGTTTTCGGAAATGGGAAGAGAAGGGGATTAAGACGCTAACTAAAAAATTTGTTTCTTCGGGGTCGGTTTGCAGGATTGAGGGAGCTGGAAGCGAAGTATGGGCTGGAGCAGGGAGAAGAGTTTAGGTGCATGCAGGTTCGGGATTTTGCCAGGAAGGAGATACAGAGCTTCCCAGAGGAACCGGCCTCCACATTGCTGGAGGAGGTGTTGACGACAAGGGGACTGGAGAAGGGGGCAGTGTCAGCGGTGTACGAAGCTATTCTGGAAGAGGATAAGGCACCACTTAAAGGGATCAAAGCAAAAGTGGGAGGAAGAGATGGGAGAGGTTATAGAGGAGGGGGTCTGGTGTGAGGTGCTCCGGAGAGTGAATGCCTCCACCTCATGTGCGAGGTTGGGGCTGATACAGCTGAAGGTGGTATATAGAGCGCACCTCACGAGGGCGAGGATGAGCCGATTTTTTGAAGGAGTAGAGGATGTGTGTGAGCGTTGCGGGGGGGGTTGGCGGGGGGGGGGGGGGGGTTGGGGGGAGGGGGACTGTGTAGATTAAGGGTGACTACGGGTAACCCGTGATTCCTTTTTGTCATTTGTTTATGTAAACATGTGGGCTGAGGTTTGGGGGTTGGTGGGCGGATGGGATCGTTGTTATGGGGACTGACATATCTTGCTGATTATTGTTTATTGTTGATGGGTGTAAATGTGGGAGAAAATGTGAAAAAGGAGGAGAATAAAAATATTTTTTAAAAAACAATGAGGTAAAGGGTTATGGGGATAGTGAGCGGAAAAGGGATAGAAGTATCCGATAAGCCATGATCATAATGAATGGTAGAGCAGGCTGGTTGGGCTGAATGGCCTCCTCCTGTGTCTGCATTCCTAATCTGCAAATTCATTTCTTTTTTTTTTAAATATATTTTATTCAAAATTTTTGGCCAACCATAACAGTACATTGTGATCTTTCACACAGTAATATAACAATATAAATAACAATGGCCAGTTTTTTAAACAAGAAATAAATGATATATAAACAACATCAAAATTTTAAAAAACAAAACTAAATGGCAACTGCCTTGTCCCAAATAAATACTCTCCAAAAATACAATTCAGCCGTCCAGGATACAATTACCTATAACAACAACCTATACATATTATACTTATACACTAACATCCCTGAGAGTCCTTCTGGTTCCTCCCCCCCCCCCCCCCCCCCCCCCCGGGTTGCTGCTGCTGTCTTCTTCTTTTCCGTTCCCTCTATCTTTCTGTGAGGTATTCGACGAACGGTTGCCACCGCCTGGTGAACCCTTGAGCCGATCCCCTTAGGACGAACTTAATCCGTTCCAGCTTTATAAACCCTGCCATGTCATTTATCCAGGTCTCCACACCTGGGGGCTTGGCTTCCTTCCACATCAACAGTATCCTGCGCCGGGCTACTAGGGACGCAAAGGCCAAAACATCAGCCTCTTTCGCCTCCTGCACTCCCGGCTCTTCTGCAACCCCGAATATAGCCAACCCCCAGCTTGGTTCGACCTGGACCCCCACCACCTTCGAAAGCACCTTTGTCACCCCCACCCAAAACCCCTGTAGTGCCGGACATGACCAGAACATGTGGGTGTGATTCGCTGGGCTTCTCGAGCATCTCGCACACCTATCCTCTACTCCAAAAAATTTACTGAGCCGTGCTCCAGTCATATGCGCCCTGTGTAACACCTTAAATTGTATCAGGCTTAGCCTGGCACACGAGGACGATGAGTTTACCCTACTTAGGGCATCAGCCCACAGCCCCTCCTCAATCTCCTCCCCCAGCTCTTCTTCCCATTTCCCTTTCAGCTCATCTACCATAATCTCCCCCTCGTCCCTCATTTCCCTATATATGTCTGATACCTTACCGTCCCCCACCCATGTCTTTGAGATCACTCTGTCCTGCACCTCCTGCGTCGGGAGCTGCGGGAATTCCCTCACCTGTTGCTTTGCAAAAGCCCTCAGTTGCATATACCGGAATGCATTCCCCTGGGGCAACCCATATTTTTCGGTCAGCGCTCCCAGACTTGCAAACGTCCCATCTACAAACAGATCTCTCAATTGTGTTACTCCTGCTCTTTGCCATGTTCCAAATCCCCCATCCATTCGCCCCGGAGCAAACCTATGGTAATTTCTTATCGGGGACCACACCGAGGCTCCTGTCTTTCCCCTATGCCGTCTCCACTGCCCCCAAATTTTCAGAGTAGCCACCACCACCGGGCTTGTGGTGTATTTCTTCGGTGAGAACGGCAACGGCGCCGTCACCATAGCTTGTAGGCTAGTCCCCCTGCAGGACGCCCTCTCCAATCTCTTCCACGCCGCTCCCTCCTCTTCTCCAATCCACTTACATACCATTGAGATATTGGCGGCCCAGTAGTACTCACTTAGGCTCGGTAGTGCCAGCCCCCCCTATCCCTACTACGCTGCAAAAATCCCTTCCTCACTCTCGGGGTCTTCCCGGCCCACACAAAACTCATGATACTCTTCTCAATCCTTTTGAAAAAAGCCTTTGTGATCACCACCGGGAGGCACTGAAACACAAAGAGGAATCTCGGGAGGACCACCATTTTAACCGCCTGCCAGTGACAGGGATACCATGTCCCATCTCTTGAAGTCCTCCTCCATCTGTTCCACCAACCGCGTTAAATTTAACCTATGCAATGTACCCCAATTCTTGGCTATCTGGATCCCCAAGTAGCGAAAGTCCCTTGTTACCTTCCTCAGCGGTAAGTCCTCTATTTCTCTGCTCTGCTCCCCTGGATACACCACAAACAACTCACTTTTCCCCATGTTCAGTTTATATCCTGAAAATTCTCCAAACTCCCCAAGTATCCGCATTATCTCTGGCATCCCCTCCGCCGGGTCCGCCACATACAACAACAAATCGTCCGCATACAGAGATACCCGGTGTTCTTCTCCTCCCCTGAGTACTCCCCTCCACTTCCTGGAACCCCTCAATGCTATTGCCAGGGGCTCTATCGCCAGTGCAAACAATAATGGGGACAGAGGACATCCCTGCCTCGTCCCTCTATGGAGCCGAAAATACGCAGACCCCCGTCCATTCGTGACCACGCTCGCCATCGGGGCCCTATACAGCAGCTGTATCCATCTAATATACTCATCTCCAAAGCCAAATCTCCTCAACACCTCCCACAAATAATCCCACTCCACTCTATCAAATGCTTTCTCGGCATCCATCGCCACCACTATCTCCGCTTCCCCCTCTGGTGGGGGCATCATCATTACCCCTAGCAGCCTCCGTATATTCGTATTCAGCTGTCTCCCCTTCACAAACCCAGTTTGGTCCTCATGGACCACCCCCGGGACACAATCCTCTATCCTCATTGCCATTACCTTGGCCAGAATCTTAGCGTCTACGTTCAGGAGGGAAATTAGCCTATAGGACCCGCATTGCAGCGGGTCTTTTTCCTTCTTTAGGAGAAGCGATATCGTTGCCTCTGACATAGTCGGGGCAGCTGTCCCCTTTCCCTCGCCTCATTAAAAGTTCTCATCAGTAGCGGGGCGAGCAAGTCCACATATTTCCTGTAAAATTCAACTGGGAATCCATCCGGTCCCGGGGCCTTCCCCGCCTGCATGCTCCTAATTCCTTTCACTACTTCCTCCATTTCGATCTGTGCTCCCAGTCCCACCCTCTCCTGCTCCTCCACCTTAGGAAATTCCAGCTGGTCCAGAAAACACATCATTCTCTCCTTCCCATCCGGGGGCTGAGCTTCATATAATCTTTCATAGAATGCCTTGAACACTCCATTCACTCTCTCCGCTCCCCGCTCCATCTCTCCCTCCTCATCCCTCACTCCCCCTATTTCCCTCGCTGCTCCCCTTTTCCTCAATTGGTGGGCCAGCAACCTGCTCGCCTTCTCCCCATATTCGTACTGTACATCCTGTACCTTCCTCCACTGTGCCTCTGCAGTACCCGTTGTCAGCAAGTCAAATTCTACGTGTAGCCTTTGCCTTTCCCTGTACAGTCCCTCCTCCGGTGCCTCCGCATATTGCCTGTCCGCCCTCAGAAGTTCTTGCAGCAACCGCTCCCGTTCCCTACTCTCCTGCTTTCCTTTATGTGCCCTGATTGATATCAGCTCCCTTCTAACCACTGCCTTCAGCGCCTCCCAGACCACTCCCACCTGGACCTCCCCATTATCATTGAGTTCCAAGTACTTTTCAATACACCCCCTCACCCTTAGACACCTCCCCTCATCCGCCATTAGTCCCATGTCCATTCTCCAGGGTGGACGCCGTTCTTTTTCCTCCCCTATCTCCAAGTCCACCCAGTGTGGAGCGTGATCCGAAATAGCTATCGCCGTATACTCCGTCCCCCTCACCTTCGGGATCAACGCCCTTCCCAAAACAAAAAAGTCTATTCGCGAATAAACTTTGTGGACATAGGAGAAAAACGAAAACTCCTTGCTCCTAGGTCTGCTAAATCTCCATGGGTCTACTCCTCCCATCTGCTCCATAAAGTCTTTAAGCACCTTGGCTGCTGCCGGCCTCCTTCCAGTCCTGGACCTCGATCTGTCCAGCCCTGGTTCCAGCACCCTGTTAAAATCTCCACCCATTACCAACTTCCCCACCTCTAGGTCCGGGATACGTCCTAACATGCGCCTCATAAAGTTGGCATCATCCCAGTTCGGGGCATATATGTTCACCAAGACCACCGCCTCCCCCTGTAATTTGCCACTCACCATCACGTATCTGCCCCCACTATCCGCCACTATGGTCTTTGCCACAAACATTACCCGCTTCCCCACTAGTATAGCCACCCCCCTGTTTTTCGCATCTAGCCCCGAATGAAACACCTGCCCCACCCATCCTTTGCGTAGTCTAACCTGGTCTATCAGTTTCAAATGCGTCTCCTGTACCATAACCACATCTGCCTTAAGTTTCTTAAGGTGTGCGAGTACCCGTGCCCTCTTTATCGGCCCGTTCAGCCCTCTCACATTCCACGTGATCAGCCGGGTTGGGGGGCTCTTTACCCCCCCTTGTCGATTAGTCATCCCCTTTTATCCAGCTCCTCACCCGGTTCCCACGCAGCTGTGTCCCCCCCAGGCGGTGCCCTCCCGCCCCGCCCACCCCACCCCATACCAGCTCCCCCTTCTCCCCAGCAGCAGCAACCCAGTAAATCCCCCCTTCCACCCCGCCCCCCACTAGCGTAGTTACACCCCCCATGTTGCTCCCAGAAGTCAGCAAACTCTGGCCGACCTCGGCTTCCCCCCGTGACCTCGGCTCGCACCGTGCGATGCCCCCTCCTTCCTGCTTCCCTATTCCCGCCATAATTATCATAGCGCGGGAACAAAGCCCGTGCTTCCCTTTTGGCCCCGCCCCCAATGGCCTACGCCCCCAGCTCCTCCACCTCCCTTCCTCCCTCCCCCACAACCTGTGGAAGAGAGAAAAGTTACCGGGTCGCAGGATTAACAACATAAAAATCATCTCTCCCCCCTTTTTCCCCCCTCTTCGCCCCCCATATTCGCCCCACCACTTTGTCTCAAACGTTCTTTTTTAATAACCCGCTTATTCCAATTTCTCTTCAACAATAAATGTCCACGCCTCATCCGCCATTTCAAAGTAGTGGTGCTTCCCTTGATATGTGACCCACAGTCTTGCCGGCTGCAGCATTCCAAATTTAATCTTCATTTTATGAAGCACCGCCTTGGCCCGATTAAAGCTCGCCCTCCTTCTCGCCACCTCCGCACTCCAGTCTTGATATACGCGGATCACCGCGTTCTCCCACCTACTGCTCCGAGTTTTCTTTGCCCATCTGAGGACCATCTCTCTGTCCTTAAAATGGAGGAATCTCACCACTATGGCTCTGGGAATTTCTCCTGCTATCGGTCCTCGCACCATCACTCGATATGCTCCCTCCACCTCCAACGGACCCGTCGGGGCCTCCGCTCCCATTAACGAGTGCAGCATCGTGCTCACATATGCCCCGACGTCCGCCCCTTCTGCACCTTCAGGAAGACCAAGAATCCTTAAATTCTTCCTCCTCGCATTATTCTCCAGCACCTCCAGCCTTTCCACACATCGTTTATGGTGTGCCTCGTGCATCTCCGTCTTCACCACCAGGCCCTGTATGTCGTCCTCATTCTCGGCAGCCTTTGCCTTCACGACCCGAAGCTCCCGCTCCTGGGTCTTTTGCTCATCTTTTAGCCCTTCAATCGCCTGTAATATCGGGGCAACAGCTCCTTCTTCATCTCCTTTTTAAGCTCTTCCACGCAGCGTTTCAAAAACTCGTGTTGTTCAGGGCCCCATATTAAACTGCCACCTTCCGACGCCATCTTGGTTTTTGCTTGCCTTCCTTGCCGCTGCTCTAGAGGATCCACCGCAATCCGGCCACTTTCCTCTCCTTTTTCCATCCGTATCCAGGGGAGATTCCCTTCTGGTTTACCACATAGTACTTTTAGCCGTTAAAATTGCCGTTGGGGCTCTTATTAAGAGCCCAAAAGTCCGTTCCACCGGGAGCTGCCGAAACGTGCGACTTAGCTGGTCATCGCCGCACCCGGAAGTCTGCAAATTCATTTCTAACAGTTGTCCGTACCAAGCACTCAGAGTTCAGAGTGCGCTCAGTAACCCAGGCGTCGGACCCCACCGGTGACCTCTGCACCTCGCTCCAGCCTTGGTTACGGATAAAGCTGGGGCAGGGACCCGGTGGGGGCTTTCCGGATATCGGACGGAAATACGTCCGCCAGCTTCCCTCTGCTCCCTCCCAAAGCAGCCTCGTCGCCGCGTCAATCCAGAAACTAAGCAGAGCTCCGAAGATGAGAAAGGGAAGTAAAGGATCCTCGGATTTACTCTACCAGCAGCAGCCTCTCATCAACAATCCCCCCCCCCCCCCACCTTCCTCCCCACGCAAACACATACACACTGCGTCTCGGAAACCCTAATGAACATCTTCAAGCAGCGATGGCTCGTGCAGACGCAGAGAACATAGAATATACAGTGCAGAAGGAGGCCATTCGGCCCATCGAGTCTGCACCGACTCACTTAAGCCCGCACTTCCACCCTATCCCCGTAACCCAGTAACCCCTCCTAACCTTTTGGACACTAAGGGCAATTTATCATGGCCAATCCACCTAACCTGCACGTCTTAGAACCTGTGGGAGGAAACCGGAGCACCCGGAGGAAACCCACGCAGACACGGGGAGAACGTGCAGACTCCGCACAGACAGCGACCTGGGCCGGGAATCGAACCTGGGACCCTGGCGCTGTGAAGCCACAGTGCCCTGATCTGCCTGGAGAGAGGCGGAGGGGTGCGGGGGTGGTGATGTGGGGGAGTGGGGGGGCGATGATTATTTCACGGGTAAGCCCGATTTAAGAGCACTCTCAATGAATGTGTAGCCTCTGCAAACATTAAGCAACTATCCCAGTTAGCTTTACACACACCGGAGGGAGGCAGAAGGGAGGGGGGTTTGTAAGAAAGAATCTTGACAGGAGGCGATGTGATCTGGCCGAGCTGCAAGGCAACAAAACAAATAAATAAAGAAGAGCTTTACGTGCGAGCCTGCGCTGCGAGAGAGCTCAAAATGATAACTCGCTATCGGGTGACTGACTTTGGCTCATTGTGAATCCCCCCCCCCCCCCCCCCCGCTCTGTCCTTTGACAGACAGTCGGTGTCGCAAGCACTGTCCCCCCCCCCCCCCTCCGTGCTGACATATCGTCTCATTTATTAGTCTGGGTTGAGAGAGGCCACGTGGACGGTGAGGGTTGGGTGTCGTGGAGGAGGTCGGGGTGGGCGGGGGGGGGAGAAATTGCCGAACGAGGGCTGTGCCCGAGTCGATAACATTGTGGCGGGGATGAGCTGATATCGATTCTTTGCGCTTAGGGTTTTGGGGAGTGTTACCGGAGGTCGAATCGGGGAGGGGGGGGGGGGGGCTCTTTCTTTCTTTCTCTCTCTTTCTCTCTTTTTCCTCCCTCCTTTCGATTTTCCTCCCCCCCCCCCCCCCCCCCCCCCCACCCCACCCCGACCCTTGTTTTGTTTCATCATTGTGAAGCTCAGGAACATCAGAAGCTCGGCCATTTGTCACAGCGAGAGTCCCCCTCAGGCGCGTTGTCAATTATTCATGAGACTCTGAAGCAAATGCCAAGAAAGATAAACAGGAGGAGAGGCAGAACTGCCACGGACCGACACTACGGCTTTATTTGTAGTCGGGGGGGGGGGGGCGTTGACCATATATATATTATACACAAATTTACCACAGCCCCGATTTTCTCCCACGTTTCAAAATCCAAACTATTTTTTATCGAAGTCACCTTCCCGTGTTATTGATATCGATTGCTTGTTCCTGTGCTTTTTCCTTAAAAAAACACAAAGCAAAACGCAGGGATGAAGGTGGAAAAATGTTACAGGATGTGCAAGGGGGTCAGCCTAATTGGATAGCTCTCTCAACTAGCTGTTCCATGGGACAAATCGCCCCCTCCCCTTGCCCACATCAAGGGCATTGTTCCTTGCTGGAGTGTGGGGGTGGGGGGTGGCAGCTCGGTTTAAATAGGGCACGTCTCAAAGAAACTCTTAGCGGTTTATGCTCCGTTCACCTCTGCTGGCTTTCGGCCCGTTAAGCGGCACTCCATCCGAAACAAACGTTCAGAATTCAACAAAATCTAGCCTCGAATCAGAGCTGGATTTTCGCCCCGTGTCTGCGCGGGTTTCATCCTCCCCGTGTCTACACGGGTTTCCTCCAGGTGCTCCGGTTTCCTCCCACAGTCCAAAGAGGTGCAGGTTGGGTGGATCGGCCGCGCTAAATTGCTCCCTCAGTGTCCAAAAGGTTAGGTGGGGTTACGGGGATAGGGTGGAGGTGTGGGCTTAAAAAATATATAAATAAATAATCTTTATTGCCACAAGTAGGCTTACACTAACACTGCAATGAAGTTACTGTGAAAAGCCCCTAGTCGCCACATTCCGGCGCCTGTTCGGGTACACGGAGGGAGAATCCAGAATTCACCGCTGGTACGGGAATGTGAACCCGCGCAGCTCTGCATCACAAACCAGCTGTCTAGCCCACTGAGCTAAACCAGCTCCTGGTTAAGTAAGGGTAGGTGCGGGCTCCATGGGCCGAATGGCCTCCTTCTGCACTGTAGGGACTCTATTCTATGGACCACCATAGGGTCTGTCGTGACTGTAAAACAAATGTGTACACAGCGAGTCAACCAGCTCCATCTTGTACTGGACGACCATATGTTGGCCGGATTTCTCCAGCCGTTGGGATTCCCTGTCGCCGCCGGCATCGCACCCCCGCCCACGGGTTTCCCAACGGCGTGGGGCGGCTTCAATGGGAAATCGCATTGACGAGCGGCGCATGACCGGAGTATCCCCAGCCCCCTGCGTTTGGCCACTTGCCTGAATGCTCTGTTGCTACAACATTGAATGGCCTTTCTCGCCGGTGGGATCCTCCAGTTCCGCCGAAGGCCTTTGACTTCAGCAGGACCGATGCCGATCCACCTCGTCGCGGGCAGCCCGCTGCGGGACAGGGAGTGGTAGAAAGCCCAACCCGGATCTCTAAATCATGTATTCAGATTGACACAATATACAACGCAGCGCTATATAAATGCAAGTCTTCCCTTCTCCTCTGAGGGAGCCTCCATGAAACAACAACTTACATTCATATGGCACCCAACATCGCAAGCCGCCTCGTGGGAGGTTAGTCAGATAGAATTTCACACCCGCCCACATGAGGAGATGTTCAGCTCGGTCAGGGAGATCTGAAAGAGGGGGTGGAGAGGTAGCAAGGCGACGCGGCTCAGCAAGTAGAATTCCAAAGCTTAGGGACCCGTGCAGCTTAAAGCGCCATCGCCAATGGTGGAGCAATGAAAATTGGGGAGGAGCAAGAGACTCGAATTGGAGGAGCCGGGGGACTCCGGAGTGGTGTGGGGCTGGAGGAGGGCGCTGAGGTCGGGAGGGACCAGGACACGAGGGGGATTTCAGTTCAAGGATAAAGATTCTAAAACTTGAGGCACTGCCAGACCATGAATCTAAATAGCCCAGCCAATTGATTTTGATGAACTCTGGATCTGAGCTTTTGTTTTGGAGGGGAGATCTAATGGGGGTTTCCAAGATGCTAAAAGGTATGGATATAGTAGATGTGGAGCTGGCGCTTCCTCTTGTGGGGCAATCTAAAATGAGAGGTCCTAATCTTAGAATAAGAGGTAGCAAATTTAAAATAGATTTGAGGAAAAACTACTTCTCCCAAAGGGTTGCGAATCTGTGGAATTCGCCGCCCCAGAGCGTGGTGGATGCTGGGACAGTGAGTCACTTTAAGGAAGAGTTCGACAGATTTTTAATCGGTAATGGGTTGAAGGGTTATGGAGAACGGGCAGGACGGTGGAGTTGAGGCCAGGGTGGGATCAGCCATGATCACATTGAGGGCGTTAGGATCGGGAGGCTAAATTGCCGACTCCCGCTCCTCGGTCATGTGTTCCAGGGAGGAGATGCTCTGGCCGATTTCGCAATCCAGCTCTTGGCCTGTAGCGTTGTAGGTAGCAGATGAGGAGCATATCAGCCATGACTCGATGGGCCGAATGGCCTAATTCTGCTCCTGTATCTTATGAACTTATGAAATACAACTGCTCCTGCCCCCACAGCAAAAATGACTCTCTAATCCCACTGCTGTGCCTGACTGTAAGTCTATTTACCCAATGTCCCCTCCTCGCTGTGCAATGAAATTACAGGGGACAGATTGTCATATGAGGATGGCATAGCTGAGATCAATATCATTATGGTAGTAGCTTCAAGCATCGATGTTAGCAACGGGCATTCGTTCTCAAATGTGTTCCCTTCGGTCGCAAAGATCTCTCTGCCTCCTTTCCCAACATGCTGACTAATGTTCAGGAATGGTCACAAAGCACCCACCACCCTCTGATCTCGCACCCAATTGGCCAGGCTTCGTACGTCGTTAAATCCCGGCGATCAGGCACAGACAGCTCGTCCAATTAAAACCCGCTGCACAGGAGGCTGACAACGCTGGCGTGTTGCAATGAATAATGCCTCCTCGTATGAGATTAGTAATGGGGCAAGAGCGAATTGGGCACTCCCACGAGTGAGATAGGGAGACTGCTTTTACTGTAATCATTGCAAACGGCCTATTAATTTTCAGCAGGAACTATCTGAAGCCGAGGAAGATGTGAAGCTTTGGGGAGTCAGCAGAACGGTGGGATGGGAGTTACATTGCTCGCTCTCCCTCCCTCTCTCTCAAAACTGACATAGACGCGATTTGTGGAAAGGTCTTTACCTGAATGCACCATCGCGTCATCGTCAAATTTACAAAACGCTGTGCATCTGTTACCTGAGCACTCCACTCCAGCCGACACTATCAAGGGAACGTCTCCTTGTGTCAAAGAGTCATCGATTTTTACAGCAAAAAGAGGCCATTTGGCTCATCGTGTTGCACAATTCTATGGTTCCCATGTACACGTTCCTAATTAAGGATTGGGGAGAAAGGGAGGCACTCAACAGAGAGGGGATTAAGAGCGGCAGAGAGGACAGACCATGAGATAGGGAGAGATTTCGTTTTTTTAAAAAAACCTGGGGCGGGGTACTCTGTTCCGCCAGCCCCGTTTTCCAGCATGGCGCGCCCCTGCCAGCAGCGGGATTGTCCATTCCCGCTGCCGGCCAATGGGGTTTCCCATTGTGGGCCGCCCCCACGCCGTCGGGAATGCCGCAAAGCGGAGGATCCTGTCCACGGAGAATCCCACAGCTATTCCATCACTGGCCTTAGCAGGGGGAGGGGGGGACGTCACTGGACACTAATCCAGAGCGCCCAGGCTGGATTTCCAGGGACATGGGTTCTAATCCCACTACAGCAGCTGCTGAGATTGGAACTCAGTTCATAAAATCTGCTAATTGTAAAGCTGGTCCCGATGAGGGTGGCCATGAAACTGTTACTGAGGTACCCTCAATAACGAAGCTTAGATATTAAACTGTAAAGAAGGTTTTATTAGACTAAGAACTATGTTAGAGCTGAGACAAGTGCTGACTGCTACACAGCCCATGAGGCAGCCCTTTATATATGGCTCACAGATGGGCGGAGCCAGAGGCGGAGTCCCCAGGGTTCCAAGCCCGGCCTTAAAGGGGACATCACCTTACATGATGATAAGGCAGTAACCGTTCATCACAGTCACCAATCGTCATAAAAGACCACCTGATTCACTAGTGCTCCGCGAGGGAAGGAAATCTGCCGTCCTTACCCGGTCTGGCCTACACGTGAGAGAGGGTGAAATAGGGATAGAGTGAGAGTGAAAGGAGGGTAGAGAGAGCGGTCCGGCTTCCCCCCACCCAACACGGCGGGTTGTCCGGCAGCAGAGGCAGCCCGCCTGCGGTAGGATGTTCCGGTCCCGCCGAAGGCCAGGGCGCCCTCCGCGGCTTGCCGGCAGTGCCTTCGGAATACCCGCCACATCTGCCATCGGGGAACCCACTGCGGGGTAATCCCGGCCTGTGTGGGCGCGGGCGCGTGAAGAAGAGAGAGAGGGGGGTAGAGAGGAGGGGAGAGCGGGTGGGGAAGGGCAAAAGAGGGCAGGGGACAAGGAGAGAGAGAGAAGGCCGGAGAAAGGGACGGAGAGAGAATGTCAAGAGGGAGAGAAAGGATGGGACAAGAGAGGGGAAAACAGGAATGTGGAAAAGGCCAGGGGTGGGGAGGGGGGGCTGGAAAGAGGGAAAGCAAGATTTAAAACAATAAGGATAGATGCGCTCGTTTCTCCATACAATATTGAGCCTGATGGATTGTTACAATACTGGAGGTGTACTCAATGGGAGGTGTTCAGCTGACTGTGATACCCATTCAGGGCTAGATGCACAATGACATCTACCCTGACAGAGCTAGTGTCGCCTGTCAGCTCTGAACCTGCGGCAGTACTTAACAGGGGAAACAACGCAACAGTCCTCTAGGAATGCAGTTCCATGCAGTACACTGAGGGTGAACAGTACTGTTCGTACCCTAACAGGATCGATCAAAACACCTGTTGTACAAGCCAGCCCGTCGCTACCTTGTGTATATTATTTATTCGGCAATTATGACAATAATTACATGCAATGAAAAAAAAAACAGCAAATCTTTTTTGGAGATGATCCATATTCCAAAATAATAATTATCTTGATCAAAACAGGGATTGTAAAGAATTTCCCAAGACTGCTTACGGCGCTCGCTCTCGTCAAACACGTATCGGAGGCTTCACCACCGTCCGCAGCTCCACCTAACCGGGGTGGAACAAGTTAACAAGAGTCCTCACACTCTGTAACACAAAGCCTAATTAATTTGCCAGAAAAAGAATGTCGATTTGTGTTTTTCGCCGGGATGGTTTAGCGTTGCTTAAAGAGCTTACAGTGATATATTTACTTGCCTGGGCAGACAAGGGAGCTGAAAGAATATTTAAGAGATTAGCACTTCCAATCGCAAAGAGGCAAATGCAAATCGAGCTCGCGACAGTAAAAAGGGATGATGCTTTTATCGGTCTCCTTATAAAGTAGATTCTGCTTTCTGTCTTTTATTTATTAACCTCCGCCATTTTATACTGACAGCAACTCGGTAAGAAATATATTTGAGTTTGTCAAAATAACTCACCAAATGTCCACTGTCGTGTTAGGTACACTGGTCTAACACTGGCTGCAACTGGATGCAGTTTAGATCAGAAAGATACTCCAGTCCTTGAAGTTAGTTCAATCAGGTTTAGCAACAGTTAGCACAGTTCTCTGTGAGTTCGACTCTCTGCTAACGTAAGTGTGGTCACTCTGTCTGACTGAACCAGATTAGCTCTTAGCCACGTGGTGGGGGTGTGAGATTGTAACAACACCCTTGACTGACTCTCTAGATGTTCATCAGTGGAAAGAGGCGGAGTGTGAGTGCCTCGTGTCTTTTATAGTCAGATCCCACCCCTGAGTGCCCTGCCTGCTTATTGGTCATGTCCTGTTCTCTGTGTCCATTAGCTGCTTGTCTGTATATCATTATGTGTGTGTCTGCATATCATGACATTTAAGTCGGTGATCCATGACACGGGATAAGATTGGCATCGTCATAAGGCCTTTTACAACCAGATGGCCCGCGAAGCTTTGCAGGGAACGTGGTTCCGTCTGAGGGGAGATGGTGGCATCGTGGTAACGTCACCGGTTCAGTAATCCAGAGGCCCAGGCTAATGCTCCGGGTTGGGGGAGGGGTGGGGGGTCACGGGTTCAAATCCCACCAGGGGAGCCGGTGGAATTTAAATCCGACGAAAGAAAAGATCTGAGATTATAAAAGTCATCGCAGTCCGCGGTGACCATGAAACGCCCGCCGATTGTTATAGAAACCCATCTGGCTCGCTGAGGTCCTTTAGGGAAGGAAATCTGCCACCCTCACCTGGTCTGGCCTACACATGACTCCAGACCCCACAGCGGTTGGCTCTTAACTGCCCCCTCTGAAATGGTCCAGCAGGTCACTCGGGCAATTCGGGGGCTGGCCACAGGCCCAGCCAGCGATGCCCACGTCCCAAAAGAATAAAGAGAGGACAAAATGGAAGCATGCGTAGATTTAGACCGCATTGAGTAGGCGGTGAAATTACTCTCCGATAAAAGGGGCCGACTATACTCTTCGACATAATCCTACTGCCCTCATGATGAATAATGAGGACGGTGAGAATGTGCATTCAATTAGGGCCTTGGGCCCCCGTCCCGTCCTCGGCTGTTCAGGACCAGGAATGCGGCGAGTGAAAATCCGGCAGAGCCAGGTTCAATCGGGGCTTTCAAAAGACCTGGATCCCGACCTGAAGGGAAAGGTTTTTCAGGAAAAGGAGGGATAAAGTGGGAGAGTGGCACTAGATGAGTTGTTCTCGCAGCGTGCCATCATCGACATGATGGGTCGAATGGCCTCCTTCTGTGCTGCAGCCATCCCGGGATTCTATCCCCACCTCAGCCATCACTGTCCACCCTGACCACCATTCCCGTAACGCCCCTGGATTGAACCTTGCAATTCCCAATCCAACTCTATCGTACCATTAACACAAAGAATCAAGCAGGCAGCCCAAGGCTACAAATAGCACTGGGCAATAAATACCAGTCTTAGTGAGTCCCCAACATCCCAAAAGACAAATAGTTCAGTGGATTTCTTGCACATTTTTATTGGCATAGCTGTCGAACCAGTTCATTGTGTGAGGTATTCTGAGTCATTTTCGATGGACCTCCTTCTGTGTCATAATCAATACTGGTGATTAATCAATATACTTTTATCGTCCTAAGGGAAATTCGACACAGGTATAATTTTTTATGCATAACCAAAATAAGGAAGATAATTGCATCAGCAATACTACAGCCCATCTCACTGCAATACAGCACCAATACCACAACCAAAGAGTGTGATAGAAAGAGGGGAAAGTCACAGAGAATCTATAGAATCCCTACAGTGCAGAAGGAGACCATTCAGCCCATCGAGCCTGCACCGACCCTCTGAAAGAGCCCAGTCACCCGCCCTCTCCCTGTAATCCCAACCACCTGCAGATCTTTGGACACTAAGGGGCAATTTATCATGGCCAACCCATCTAACCTGCACATCTTTGGACAGTAGGAGGAAACCAGAGCACCCGGAGGAAACCCACGCAGACACGGGGAGAAGGTGCAAACTTCACCCTGACATTCACCCGAGGCCGGAATCGAACCCGGGTCCCTGGCGCTGTGAGGCACCAGAGCTAACCACTGCACCACCGTGTCACCCCTAAGAAAGAGTCTTAGGTCTTCATTCTCCCTCCTGACACAGACACCACCAATGGGAATGGGTGTGGCTAGGTCCTCCAAAGTCTCTCTTGCATCGGTGTTATGGGCCAGGGTTTAGAGAACCCCAAAGTGTATCTGGAGTTCACCTGACCCACAACTTTTAATAGATTGTGGTTATGGGGAGCACACGGCCCACTCTACAGGTGTGGTACAGCAGAAATGGAAAAGTATTTTTTTTAAAGCAAAACAATGTTTATTCTATGAACTCAAGTTAACCTTTTTAAAACATACAGTGAACATCTTAGCAACCATCAATTCAAATACAACCCCCAAAGACTACAACACTGAGTAATCCTTTAAGTTTTCCTTTTAACATCCATACGACTTAAAAAGAAAACCTTTAACAGAAGCACATCGGGTTAAAGTCACTACTGAAAACATTTATAATTCTGAATTCACCAAATGATCAAGAGATAGTCTTTTGATGGCAGAGAGAACAGCTTGGTCTGGCTTCAGCTCCAACACTGAAAACGAAACTAAATCACACCCTGCAGCCTGCTCAAAAATGAAAGTAAAAAGCTGACAGACAGCTCAGCTCCACCCACACTCTGACATCACTGCAGTAGTAAACACCCATTTCTTAAAGGTACTCTCACTACAGATATTTATATACGCACCCATTTATAAACACCCATTTCTTAAAGGTATTCTCACTACAGATATTTATATATGCACCCATTTATAAACACCCATTTCTTAAAGGTACTCTCACTACAGATATTTATATACGCACCCATTTATAAACACCCATTTCTTAAAGGTACTCTCACTACAGATATTTATATATGCACCCATTTATAAGCATACATTCCTAAAGGTACATTCACACGACATCGGGGATTGGTGATGTATTGGGAAGGGAGGCGAACTTTGGGAAGCCCTCCGCTCCTGGGTAGGGACGGCCTGTCGGCAGACACTTGGACAACCTTGGAACCCGTTCGTTCCTCTGCTCTGGAAAGCTCGAGGCCAAGAGGAGTGCCTGCTGATGCTGGTGCGGCCTGCCCTTGCACAGGGCTAGCCTGGCCCCAAGGCCCCCAGCCGATGGACAATGTCTCCGGCACTGCGACGCTCATTTCCCAGGCCACGTGGTCACGGTCGTGGCTGCAGTGCCGAGACAAGGCATAAAGGGTTTTCTTCATCTTCACCCCGTCAGCACAGCATGCTGCAGCCCCTAACGCCAGTAGAACTGCCCCTTACCGTATTCAGGTGGTCACATCTGGTTTTGCATACCAGCACTCAGTGAGGTCACAGAATAAAACTCCTTTTATCCCATTGAGCCCGGCATTAATGTGGCCTATCCAGGCGGATATTTTTAGTTGCTCGTGCAATTCAACCGCTCAAAGCCTTCGCCTGGCGACCAGAGGCTGCTAATTGTCTCTCTGTGGCAGAGAGCAGCTGTTCACAGAGAGCGGGGTGTGAAACCTATCCTGTGATATGTGGTCGTGCAGTTTCCCATGAGGCAGCAGGATTGCAGAGAAACACTGGGTGGGTCCCAGCGTCTGGAGAGGCTGCAGAATTCTCGGCACCGCTCGCTCAGTTGCGGTAATCTTCACTTGTAGAACAGCATCGCAGAATGGTTGCAGCACAGGAGGCCATTTGGCCCGTCCAGCCCGGGCTAGCTTTCTGCAAAAGCAAATTAGCTTGATCCACTCCTTTCCCCGCCTCCCCTCTCTCGCTAGCATTGTAATATGTTTTATCCCATTGAGCTGTGTTATTTTCGAATGCACTCCTCCATCCCGCCCCACTCCCCATCGCCTTTCCACGGCACCTTCCCTTGCAATCACAGACGGTGCAACACCTGTCCCTTAACCTCCTCCCTCCTCACCATTCAAGGCCCCAAATATTCCTTTCCAGTTCAGGACTGTTTCACTTGCGCCTCCTTCAATTTGGTCCTCTGTATTCGTTGTTCCCAATGCGGTCCCTACAGATCCATAGAATCCCCACAGTGCAGAAGGAGGCCACTTGGCGCATCGAGTCTGCACCGACCCTCTGAAAGTGCACCCTACCTAGGCCCAGTCCCCCGCCCTATCCCAGTAATCTCACCTAACCTGCTCATCTTTGGACTTTGGGAGGAAACAGGAGCACCCGGAGGAAGCCCATGCAGACATGGGGGAGAACGTGCGCACTCCGCACCGACTGTGACCCAAGGCCGGAATCGAACCCGGGTCCCTGGCACTGCAAGGCAGCAGTGCTAACCACTGTGCCACCGTGCCACCCTCAATGGCCTGTGTCTCCTCTCTAGTGGGGACACTAAACGCAGACTGGGTGACCACTTTGCAGGACGCCTTCGCTCAGCCCACAAGCGCGACCCCAAACGTTCCTGGTCACTCACCATTTTAACTCAGCCCCTTCCTCTGATGCTCACATGTCCATCCTCGACTTGCTGCGCAACCTGGAGGCGCAGCATCTTCTGGTTGGACACGTTACAGCCCTGGGGACTCAACGTTGAGTTCGACAACTTTAGATTTTGACTTTTCTCCTCCATCTTAAACCCCCACCACCCCACCACCACCTTTTTTTAAATATCCCATACATGTTTTGCCTCAATGCAAACACCCCTCCCCCTCTCACACCAGGTCACTTGTCTTTTGTTCCCAAAGTTGCTCCTTTTTGTTGCAGTTTCTACATTCTCCCTCCTTTCAGTTCTGATGTAGAGTCAAGGGACTCGAAACGTTAACTCTGCTTTTGCTCCTTCCAGATGCTGCCAGACCTGCTGAGATTTTCCAGCATCTGTTCCTGTTTCAGATTTCTGCATCCCCAGTATTTATCTTACTTCCCAACGGTTGGCAATGGGTAGAATGTACAGCTCAGAAACAGGCCCTTCGTCCCGACTAGTCTCTGCTGGTATGTGCGCTCCACACCAGCCTCCTCCCCGCCTCCCCACTTCATCTCCCCCAATCAGCATATCCTTCTATTCCATTTCGCCTTTATGTGTTTGGGGTCGAGACTTCAGGATTCAGGTCTCTGCCGCCATTTTGGTGCAAGCAGAGCACCTCTCCACCTCTGCGAAAATTCAGGCCTTGGCCTCCATATCGAAGGAAAGACATATTTTCATTGTAGGTGTCATGATATCCACATCAGCATATCATGGAGCAATCACACACACACTGATGGACAGGTAGTTGGACCAACCAGCACACACATAACATCGCAGCCAATCACCAGTGAGAGCACACGCACTATAAAACAGGGAACACCACAGTTCCCGCTCATTCTCCCAGGAGATAGCTCAGAGCACAGAGCTCACAGCGCGCCAATCAGACATAGACCATGTGCTGAGTGCCTCACTAAGATAGTGATAGGGCTGGGTCCACAGGTTAGCTGGTGAAGCACATACCCAAGCCAGTAGTTAGTTGTTACTGTTGATTAGACAATAAAACAGAGTTGTACCATCTACAGCCGTGTTGGATCATTTGTGCATCAGAACACCCAACACGACAGTAGGTGGTACAGCAATGGTTCGCCAGACATGTTTTTGGGAAGGTTGTCGGGACGGAAGGGTTGTGCTACAATGAAAAACCGAGTAAATTGGGCCTATAATCTCTGGCGTTGAGGAGAATGAGAGGCGATCTCATTGAAACATAGAAGATCCTGACGGAACTTGACAGCGTTGACACTAAGAGATTGTTTCCGCCAGACTGGGGAACATAAGACACAGGGGCGCAGTCTTGGGATAAGAGGCCGATCATTTAGGAGCCAAAGGTGGAGAAATCCCTTAACTCAGAGGGTGGTGAATCTTTAGAATTCTCTACTCCCAGCGAGTTGCTCCATCGTACTTGGGGCTGGGATTGACAGATGTTGATCTCTCACAGGAATGCGTGGAGTGGGGCGGGAAAATGGAGACCAGGCCTCCAGGCGTAGCGGTGATCTTACTGAATGGCGGAGCTGGCTCGGGGGGGGGGGGGGCGAATGGCCATTCCATTTCCTGCATTCCGACATTCAGGCTGCGAAGTAAAGAACCTCCATCGCCATTATCCCACTAAGCGCACATTTGAGACACATTGAGCATACCGAGTCTACCCTGGAGCCCGGCGCTCATTTAACAGAGCACTGAGGGACCTCTTCTTTATTCAACGCGCAAAAAGGTTTGTTAAATAATACAGTGACGTAGGGGAAGGAAACGAGAGCGACTTCTTCTATATCTAACGCGCCCCCCTGTCACCCCCACCCCCATCACCCCCTCCCCCTGTCACCTGCACCGCCTCTTGGAGCTTACTTATCTTTTTGTTGACACCGAGCCAGAGGGTTTCACAGTATTTACACAAAATGTACCTATTATTAGAGGCAGTGATTAGATACGGATTTCAGCGGAAGAGCAGGCCTTTTGTCATATCTGGATCAATCCGTGGTCGAGCTAAAATGTTTTAAACCTGGGAGTGAGAGAAGTTTGGAGCGTCTGAACGATCCGAGAACTACGCTTGATGATTGGAGTAATGATGGGGGGGGGGCACGGGGCAGCAAATGCTGGTCAAACCCACATTTATTGCCTGTCCTGAGCTACCTCGGAGCTGGTGGTAAGAGGTCCTTCTCGCCATGACCCCCACCCACCAGCCCTGACCTCTTTTGTATGTCATCCACGACCTTCGCCCCCAGCATCACTGTTGTCAAGTGACACTTAAACCCGAAACACTTCTTCAGTGTTTCCCTCCCTACCCCCTCCTCTAACCCCAAAAAAACCCAACCGCTGTTAAGATCAAGAGGAAGGCTCGAGGGCAGGTAGAAGTCAAATGAAATTGAACCGTGACGTCACAGCCTGCAGGTAAGGGACTGGCTGGTGACTGGTAAGTAGTTTTTCTTTTATTTTCCCTCAGGTGTTATCGTGCGGGTGGGGGGGGGGGGGGAGGCAGAGGTTGCTGAGTGAGTGTTTACTGAGAAGGGGAGTGAATAACAGGTAAGCTCTTTCTTTCTTTTCCTTTTTTTTATCTAGAGGGGATGGCAGGGAAGGTAGTGCAATGTTCCTCCTGCAGAATGTTTGAGGGGAGGGACGCTGTCAGTGTCCCTGCTGATTTCATCTGTGGGAAGTGCACCCATCTCCAGCTCCTCAGAAACCGCATTAGGGAACTGGAGCTGGAGCTGGATGAACTTCGGATCATTCGGGAGGCAGAGGTGGTCATAGATAGAAGCTTCAGGGATGTAGTTACTCCGAAGAATAAAGATAGATAGGTGACAGTGAGAGGGGCTGGGAGGAAGCAGTCAGTACAGGGATCACCTGTGGTCATTCCCCATAGGAACAAGTATCCCGCTTTGGATACTGTTGGGGGGGGGGGGGGACTTACCAGGGGTAAGCCATGGGGTACAGGTCTCTGGCACAGAGTCTGTCCCTGTTGCTCAGAAGGGAAGGGGGGAGAGGAGTAGCGCATTAGTCATTGGAGACTCCATAGTTAGGGGGATAGATAGGAGATTCTGTGGGAACGAGAGAGACTCGCGGTTGGTGTGTTGCCTCCCAGGTGCCAGGGTGCGTGATGTCTCGGATTGTGTTTTCGGGATCCTTAAGGGGGAGGGGGAGCAGCCCCAAGTCGTGGTCCACATAGGTACCAACGACATAGGTAGGAAAAGGGATAGGGATGTAAGGCAGGAATTCAGGGAGCTAGGGTAGAAACTTAGATCTAGGACAAACAGAGTTATTATCTCTGGGTTGTTACCCGTGCCACGTGATAGCGAGATGAGGAATAGGGAGAGAGAGGAGTTGAACGCGTGGCTACAGGGATGGTGCAGGAGGGAGGGTTTCAGATTGCTGGATAATTGAGGCTCATTCTGGGGTCGGTGGGACCTCTACAAACGGGATGGTCTACACCTGGACCAGAGGGGTACCAATATCCTGGGGGGAAAATTTGCTAATGCTCTTCGGGAGGGTTTAAACTAGTTCAACAGGGGCTTGGGAACCTGAATTGTAGCTCCAGTATACAGGAGGTTAAGAGTAGTGAGGTCATGAGTAAGGTTTCAAAGTTGCAGGAGTGTACCAGCAGGCAGGAAGGTGATTTAAAGTGTGTCTTCTTCAATGCCAGGAGCATCCGGAATAAGGTGGGTGAACTTGCGGCATGGGTTGGTACCTGGGACTTCGATGTTGTGGCCATTTCGGAGACATGGATAGAGCAGGGACAGGAATGGTTGTTGCAGGTGCCGCGGTTTAGATATTTCAGTAAGAAACCTGTACCCCATGGCTTTCCCTAATGCTTGGATTTCCCATCAAATGCTTGGATTGGTAGAGGGATTGAGTTTTGGAGCCATGAGGTCACGTTGCAGCTGTACAAAACTCTGGTGCGGCCGCATTTGGGGTATTGCGTGCAATTCTGGTCGCCGCATTATAGGAAGGATGTGGAAGCATTGGAAAGGGTGCAGAGGAGATTTACCAGAATGTTGCCTGGTATGGAGGGAAGATCTTATGAGGAAAGGCTGAGGGACCTGAGGCTGTTTTCGTTAGAGAGAAGAAGGTTAAGAGGTGACTTAATTGAGGCATACAAGATGAGCAGAGGATTGGATAGGGTGGACAGTGAGAGCCTTTTTCCTCGGATGGTGATGTCGAGCACGAGCTTTAAATTGAGGGGAGATAAATATAGGACAGATGTCAGAGGTAGGTTCTTTACTCAGAGTAGTAAGGGCATGGAATGCCCTGCCTGCAACAGTAGTGGACTCGCCAACACTAAGGGCATTCAAATGGTCATTGGGTAGACATATGGACGATAAGGGAATAGTGTAGATGGGCTTTAGAGTGGTTTCACAGGTCGGCGCAACATCGGGGGCCGAAGGGCCTGTACTGCGCTGTAATGTTCTATGTTCTATTACTGGGCTCGTCTTCAGCTGCCCGCATCCCGTGTTCTGGAATTTCCTCCCTAAAACTCTCTTCCCCTCCCCCCATTCAAAAGCGACCCAAGCATTCAAAGTTTCTTCCTCGATGTGCGCTTCTGACAGCGAAATAGCTTGGCCCGTTTTACCAGATTAGGTGTTGTTTTAAAGGCAAGCGGCTGTTAGCATCGAGGGCCGGTGACCCTTTGGAGGAAAGGTTGACCCATGTGCCCCTGGGGAATTTAGGTGCTGATATACGACTGGGAGGTCAAGGACATGTGGGGAGCATTTGCACCGAGCCATTGTAGCTGACCAATGTGTTTATAACATGCCATTTTGCGACTTCTTGGTCATCCCAAAGCACTTTGCGGACAATGAGGCATCTTTTTGTAATGCCGTTGCCAACGTAACTTGGGAAACGTGGCTGCCAACTTATGCACAGCAAGATCCCCAAAACAGCAATGCGATAAAGGCCCATCTTGTCACTGTGGCAAAAGCAGAACATGCTGGATAAACTCAGCAGGTCTGACAGCCTCTGTAGAGTGAGAAAATCAGAGAATGTTTCGAGCCCGCGCGACTCTTTGTGGTGCCCTTTGAGGGCAACACAGCAGAGTAAGGGTCAACTGGCCTGGGGGACCAATTAGGACTGAGAGTGGGTAATCGCCCCAGGGGAGGTGAAGTCCTCTCTTCGGCAGAGAGACATGTAGAGAGGAAGTCTGCAGCTGCTGGCAATTCAGTAAAATAAATTACATTCTTAAAGCGGTAATGCATTTAAAGTGGCAATGCTCTTAAAGCAGCGGCCACAAAAAGAAAAAATGGACTGGAAAATTGACCCCAGATAGAGGACAACTCTCAAGAAAGGTCCATAGGCAATGAACACCTCAAGGAAGAGGCAACACAAGACCTGAGAGCAGACCTCAAGGAAGAGGCAATGGAAGACTTCAGATAGGAGGCAGTAGAAGACCCTGGAAAGAGGTCACTGAAAGACCCCAGAAGGAGGGCACTGAAAGATCCCATAAGGGGGGCACTGAAGGAGGGCAATAAAAGGGAAAGGAATCAACACATTGTCAGAGACAGACCCGATTAACAGTGAAGCCAAAAGGGTTGGACTGAAGTTAAGACGAGTAGAAATGAAAGTTCCATTTGCGAAATGTATCTGTCCAAAAAGAACATGATGGATCCCCCTTGGCAGAAATGCAGAAATTAAAGACTTCAAAAGAAACGAGGAGCTATTGAACATGAAGAGGAATCAGCAAAATAGAATTAAAGCTCTAGGGAAGACATAAAACAAAAAGATGGAATGATTGACGGCAAACGTGTAAAGAAAGTTGCAAAAATTGACAAGGGGAAGTTAAGAAGAAGGGGAAATTAATGAGACAATGGATAATAAGCTGAACTCCATGAAAAAGCAACTGGAAAATAAGGTCCAGAGAAGAATCGAATCGGCAGAATAAGAGCTTGAAGATGGGAAGTTTGGCGATGAGGAATTAACTGAGGAGGTAAAAACAGTGAAATTGACAGTGAGAATCAGGCATTCAGGAAGAGAGAGAAACTGAGATTGCAGTGCTGGAACAAGATTGCTGAAATGGTCACACTAATGTAACAGCACTAGGAGCAATATGATAAAATGGTCGATGAAAAAGATGCTGAATTGAAATGCTGGAAAGAGAAGAAACGTTATTACTCGACCTATGTACCAGAAACAGAGAACCACGGCCGTTCCTTCACACGGGACAGACCTGGATTGTGGAAAAATTGGCAAGACCATATTTGGAACTGTGCATAGTTAAAACCGACCAATAAAAGTGTTCATGTTTAAACACACATGCCTCAAGATCTCATCAATGAGCCATCCCCACTGTGACAATAAGAACCCATATTAAGTACACTATATGGCACGGTGTCATAATAAGAAACTTCCATTGCAGATCAAGTTGGATCCCGGGAATTCTTGTCTCCGAGACCGGACCCAGTAGACACAGAGGGATGGATTGTTCGTAAACACTTGAGGAGTAGGGAGACACTCCAGCAGTCAGGGTTACCGTCAAGAAGTGCTTTAGAACCCGTATGCACCAAAGTGCATTATGGACGCAAGTGACGTTTCCGTGGAAGCAAGCAGTAATGAACTGTCTATGCCATTATTGCCGTTCTTGTTATTGCCGACCCTGTGGAAGCATCTCTGACGACAGAATTACATCGTTCTACTAGAAACAAAAAAAAAGCTCAAAGATTCGATTTATAATTGTCCAACTCACGTATATAATGTTTAGACAGACTATAGGATTGAGTAACTTAGTTGTTGAAGCTTGTATAAAGGAGTTAAAGGGGGAGGGATGTGGTGATTATCCCTTTGAGGGAAACACAGCAGAGTAAGGGTCAGCTGGCTTGTGGGACCAATTGAGACCGGAGTTAAAGGGGGAAGGTGTGGTGATTTGTGGTTATTGTCCCTTTCAGGGCAACACAGCAGAGTAAGGGTCAGCTGGCTTGTGGGACCAATTGGGACCGAGGGCGGGTAATCAATCACCCCAGGGGGTGGAGTCCTCTCTTAGACAGATGACATGTAGGGGACTGGGGCAGCCGGGAGGGCTGCTCTAGTGCAGCCGTGTGGCGTACTGGCCTCTGAACAGTTTCTCTTATTAATAAATACCTTTCGTGTCTTTTTAAAATAAATTTAGTGTACCCAATTCATTGTTTTTCCAATTAAGAGGCAATTAACGTGGCCAATCCACCTAGCCTGCACATCCTTGGGTTGTGGGAGCGAAACCCACACAAACACGGGGAGAATGTGCAAACTCCACACGCACAGTGACCCAGAGCCGGGTTCGAACCTGGGACATCGGCGCTGTGAGGCTGCAGGGCTAACCCACTGCGCTACCGTTCTTGCCCACCTTTCGTGTTTCTGATGAAGTCTGTGAATGTGCATCATTCCACGCTACTTCGGAGATTTATTATCGATGTTAGCTGGGGGTTAAAATGCAGGCCAGGACACGAGGGAGAACTCTCCGCCTCTTCCCTGGTATCATGCCAATGGATCCTTTATGTTGACCTGAGAATGCAGTCAGGGCCTCAGTTTTAAAATCTCATCCAGTAGGACAGTGCCGCCCACAGTATTAGCCTAGATTCGCTCCTCAGTTATAAATAGTTAAAGCAAGGGCGATGGTCAGCATTTCATGCTATAGTACTGAGAGTGGGTAAGAACATACAACAGGACACTACTGAGAAAGCCCCACAGAGACTTGTTGGGTGATCTCAAAGAACAGGGTAAACGGCGCATCCTGGATGGGAAAAGGGACGGAAGGAACTGAAAATAACAAACTAGCACATTGCAACCTTCATAGGAAAAAATTCATTTGTGTCAAGAAACGTTGGGTAGGGAGTTGGAGGTGTGGGAGGATGCCCTGAGGAGAGTGAACGCATCGTCATCGTGCGCTAGGCTTAGCCTTGTCCAGTTTAAGGTGGTCCGCAGGGCACATATGACTGTGGCCAGGATGAACAGGTTTTTTGAAGGGGTGGAGCATAGGTGTGGTGGTGAGCGGGTGGGCCTGCGGAATCATGTCCACATGTTTTAGGCATGACCGAAGCTTGGGGGACTCTGGCAGGGGTTCGCCGCCGTTATGTCAGCGGTCCTGAAGGTGGTCCCGAGTCCAGAAGTTGCGACCTTCAGAGTGTTGGAGAACCCGGGAGTCCAGGGGGCGAGAGAGGCCGATGTCTTGGCCTTTGCCTCCCTGGTAGCCCGGAGACGGATATTGTTGGAATGGAGGGACTCGGGGGGGGGCCCAAATCCGGGAGGGTGTGGGTGAGTATCTCAGGTTAGAAAAAATAAAGTTCGCCTTGAGGGGGTCTGTGGAGGGGATTTGCCTGGAGGAAACGGTCGTTTGTCGACTTCTTCGAGAAAAGTTAAGATGTCAACAGTGGAGGGGGGGGGGGGGGGGGGGGGCGGGGTGGATGGTTTAAAATGGAGATGCAGGGGAATTGGGAAGGAGGGGTGGATTGGTAGGGTACTTTGTTGAGTTGGTTATTTGCAGCCCTGTTGGTTTGATTTGATTTGGGATTCTGTTTGTTGTGTTAATATATAAATGCCACAACAAAATATTTTACAAAACAAAAGAAAACTTAATAAAACATGAAAATAGCAAGATGGAATGTCCAGGCAACCACAACCGGAGTACATTGATTGCAAAATTTGGCTTCAATGGTTCATTTGACCATATTTACAACCAACACAATGATTCATTGCCCTACTCCAAGGTGTAACTCCGCCAATTACGGCAGTTGACCAAACCCAATGCGGAAAAATGGCCGTTAAGTTTGGACATCAAGAGTGCCTCCCGAAGGTGATAGGGGAGGATCAGACGGGGTTCGTGAAAGGGAGGCAGCTGTTTTCGAACATTAGGAGGGTTTTGAACGTTGTTATGGCACCGGCGGAAAGAAAGGAAACAGAGGTAGTTGTGGCATTGGACGCCGAGAAGGCGTTTGATCGGGTAGAATGAGGGTACCTGATGGCAGTGCTGGAGCGGTTTGGGATTGGACCAAGGTTTGTGAACTGGGTAAAGCTATTATATAAGGAACCGAAGGCGAGTGTCCGCACAAATAATATCAGTTCGAGATACCGTGGGACGAGACAGGGATGTCCTATGTCCCCCCTGCTGTTTGCACTTGCGATTGAGCCATTGGCCATCGCATTGAGAAGTTCGGGAGCATGGAAAGGAATAGTGTGGGGGGGGATAGAGCATAGGGTGTCCTTATATGCCGACGACTTGCTGCTGTATGTGTCTGAACCGAGTGCGTCGATACGAGGAATGTTGGAGTTACTGCGGGTATTTGGGTCTTTCTCGGGGTACAAGTTGAACCTGGACAAGAGTGAGTACTTTGTGGTGTCTCGGCTGGGGGTGGGGGCATGAGTGGGGGGGGCTGCCATTCCGTAGAGCAGGGACTCATTTTAGGTATCCGGGGGTGCAGGTTGCCCAGGAGTGGGGGAGGCTTTGCAGGTACAACATCACTAGTTTGGTGGGGAGAGTGAAAGCCGATCTGGCAAGATGGGGCGGCCTTCCTCTGTCACTGGCAGGTCGGGTACAGGCGGTTAAAATGAATGCGTTGCCACGATTCCTGTTTATTTTTCAATGCCTACCGATTTTCCTGCCAAAGTATTTTTTCAGGGAGATTGAGGGAAGAATTACCTCATTCATATGGGGAGGGAAGGTGGCCAGAGTGAGAAAGGTGCTGCTACAGAGGGGAAGGCAGGCAGGGGGTTTGGGTCTCCCGAATCTGTTGTACTACTACTGGGCGGCGAATGTGGAGAAAGTGCGGAGCTGGGTCAGAGGGGTGGATTCTCAGTGGGTCAGAATGGAGGAGAGTTTGTGCAGGGGGTCGGGGCTGAAGGCACTTGCAACAGCGCCGCTCCAGATAGCTCCGGGGAAATATTCAGGGAGTCCAGTAATAATAGCTTCATTGAAAATCTGGAGGCAGTTTCGCCAACACTTCGGGTTGGGTTTAGGGTCAAGGGAAATGCCGATTCGGGGGAACCACAGATTTGAGCCAGGGAGGTGGGATGGAAGATTTCGGAAATGGGAAGAGAAGGGGATTAAGACGCTAAAAGATTTGTTTCATCGGGGTCGGTTTGCAGGATTGAGGGAGCTGGAAGCGAAGTATGGGCTGGAGCAGGGAGAAGAGTTTAGGTGCATGCAGGTTCGGGGTTTTGCCAGGAAGGAGGTACAGAGCTTCCCAGAGGAACCGGCCTCCACATTGCTGGAGGAGGTGTTGACGACAAGGGGACTGGAGAAGGGGGCAGTGTCAGCGGTGTACGGAGCTATTCTGGAAGAGGATAAGGCACCACTGGAAGGGATCAAAGCAAAAGTGGGAGGAAGAGCTGGGAGAGGTTATAGAGGAGAGGGTCTGGTGTGAGGTGCTCCGGAGAGTGAATGCCTCCACCTCATGTGCGAGGTTGGGGCTGATACAGCTGAAGGTGGTATATAGAGCGCACCTCACGAGGGCGAGGATGAGCCGATTTTTTGAAGGAGTAGAGGATGTGTGTGAGCGTTGCGGGGGGGAGGGGGGGGGCCGCGAATCACGTTCATATGTTTTGGTCCTGTCCTAAGCTAGGGGAGTACTGGAAGGAGGTGTTTAGGGTAATTTCCAAGGTGGTGCGTGTGAAACTGGACCCGGGTCCCCAGGAGGCCATATTCGGGGTGTCGGACCAGCCAGGGTTGGAAACGGGAGCGGAGGCAGATATCATAGCCTTCGCCTCGTTGATCGCCCGAAGGCGGATCCTGCTGGGATGGAGAGCAGCCTCTCCACCCAGTGCCCTGGCGTGGTGGGGGGACCTGTTGGAATACTTGACCCTTGAGAAGGTTAAGTTCGAACTGAGGGGAAGCTCGGAGGGGTTCGACAAGTCATGGGTACTATTTATTATGCACTTTCAAGAACTGGATAACATCGAACATTAGTTGGGGGGGAGGGGGTGGGTGGGGGGGGGGAGCTATGGGTGACTATGGGTAATCCCTGATTCCTTTTTGTCATTTGTTTATGTAAACATGTGGGCTGATGTTTGGGGGTTGGTGGGTAGATGGGATCGTTGTTATTATGGGGACTGACATATCTTGCTGATTATTGTTTATTGTTGATGGGTGTAAATGCGGGAGAAAATGTGAAAAAGGAGAATAAAAATATTTATTAAAAAAAAAGTTTGGACATCAAGGTGAACCCTCATGTGAGGCTAAACCAATCATTTCTTATTCTGATGCTAAGGATAGGTTCTTCCAACTTGGCCTTCTGGTCGGGCATTTATTGCCCATCCCTAATTGCCCTTAAGAAGGTGGTGGTGAGCCGCCTCCTTGAACTGCTGCAGTCCATCTGTTGCAGGTACACCCACTGTGCTGTTAGCAAGGATGTTCCAAGTATCTGACGCAGCAAATAGGAATGTAATGGCAATTTGCTTCTAAGTCAGGATGGTGTATGGCTTGGAGGGGGAGCTTTGATGGTGGTGGTGTTCCCACGTCTTGGTAGAGGTCATGGATTTGGAATGTGCTGTCTAAGGTGCCTTGGTGGGTTACTGCAACGCATCTTGTAGATGGTACACACTGGTGGAGTGGTAGATTGGATGTCAATCAAATGAACTGCGCTGTCCTGGATGGTGTTGAGCTTCTTGAATGTTGTTGGAGCTGCGCTCATCCAGGCAAGTGGGGAGTATTCCATCACAGTCCTGACTCGTAGATGCTGGACTTTGGGGAGTCAGGAGATGATTTACTCACCACAGAATTCCCAGTCTCTGACCTGCGCCTGGAACCACAGTATAAGCGGCTGGCCCAGCTGTTCAATGATAACCTCTCACCTCCACATACTGATGGTCAGAGATTCAGTGACGACAATGCTGTTGAACATCAATGAGAGATGGTTAGATTTGACGGACATTGCCTGGCACTTGTGTGGCATGACTGCTATCTTACAGATGGCAGAGCAGATGTTCTGATTAAAGTTGCTTATCGGCCAAACGTTGAATGTTCCTCCTCTTCAGTGCCCCGAGCTGGAGATCACGGGCAGGATTTTCTGGCCTCCCAGCCGCGTGTTTCTCGGCGACGGAGGAGGGCGCCGCTCACTGCCGGCAAGATTCTCTGCTCCCGCCGCTGTCAAGTGGAATTCCCATTGAAGCCACCCCACGCCATCAGGAAACCCATGGGCGGGGGTGCACTGCCGGCAAAACCACAAAATCCCGCCACCAGCGAACGGCCAGAGAATTCCATCCCGTACTTGCGTGTCCAACAGCATAGGTCAGGAATGGACTGCCCCCACCGTCCAAGAGCCCACAGACTATCCACGAGGTGACGAAAGGTTGTCGTACCACAACCACACAACAACCATAAATTGAGAGGAGAAATGGGGAGAAAATCAGGGGGGCGGGGATTTCAATGGGGCTTGAGAGAAGAATTCCTCACATCAACTTTGGCAGAAGATCCAGAGAGCCCCATGAAAAATGGCGGCAACCGTCGTAATGGCACATTTACGCAGTTTCCAAGGTTACGGCGGGAGATCAGGAGATCCAAAGAGGAGATTCCAGACGGTGTTATCAAACCAATCAGTGGAGCATTGCCGATGAATAAAGTTTATACAACCAAAGGAAAGGTCTTCACAAAAATTCCTTTTACGAAGAAGACAGAAACACTGTGAGAAAAAGCAAGACGGCTCGGGTTTCTGCCTCGGGCACAACTAGCGATCGTGGCGCAAACTGTGCCCAAGAGGGCCACCAGTTTTGAGAATACCCTTCCTCCTAGTTTTCGTTCAAACCTATTTGAATAACAGAGTGCATGAAACTTGCCATGAATCGACACGGCCGGAAAACGTTATCTTCCTATTTAAGAGTGGCAACCTGGATCTCGCTTAATGCAATAAAAAATGCGCTTGTCTCAAAAAAAAATAAGCAACTTTAATCAGAACGTCTGCTCCGCCATCTGTGAGTAACCCAATTTTAAATAATGGGAAATGACTTAACGAAGCTCGACAGAACTGTTTGCTCGTTATCTTGGAGTTCCTCAGTAAATTAAGGAAATATTCAAAGACTTTTAAAACCGCCTGAGTGTCCTCGAGGCCAAGGTTAATGTTAAGAACTTTCTCAAAGGGACGTGATTGAGTGGACACCCGCAATAATGATTAATGTCGATGGGCAATTACATGGCAATCGATTTCAAAGATTCTTTTTTCACAGAATCCCTTCAATGCAGAAGGAGGTCATTTGGCCTATCGAGTCTGCACCGATTCTCCGAAAGAGCACCCCACGCACCCCCCTCCCTCCCCCAACCGCCCTATCCCCATTACCCCACCTAACCTGCACATCTTTGGACTGTGGGAGGAAACCGGAGCACCCGGAGGAAACCCACGCAGGCACGGAGGGGTGGGGGTGCTCTTTAAACTGCTGCAAAGGATAAATTGTTGGCTTGGGCCGAGTGCGTTGAAGGAAACTGGCACCATCAAGACAAGGCCCCAGGCCGATAAAGTATCATGAGAAATTAAAAATCAAGAATTGCTTTCTGAAGGAGCAGGACATGCCATAAGGTTGTGGTGGAAAAAAAATGACACGGGCATCCTATACTCACCCATTGTGGATTTACAGTGTTTAGCCGGATGTATTAGCCTCTCTCTCCGTATTTGACATGTTGGCACCCTCTTGATCGGAATCTTGGTTTAACTTAATTGAGAAGATCAACTCCGCCACTTGCCCATTACACCACCCACTTGATTGTTAGGTGAGCCCGGTGCCCTGGCTGTCTGTGTTAGCTACTGATCTATACCAGCGGTGGGCAACCTGTGGCCTGGGAGGCACGTGCGGCCTATCTGGGTTCCGAATGCGGCCCCCACGAGACATTTTGTTGAGCGTTGCCCAGGCGCAGGGCTGCCACATTCCGCTGATTTCCTCCAGTGTTGTTTTTTTTCCTACCGGTCTGACTGAAGTGATTCGCACGTAAAGCGAGGGCGAGTGACGTGAGGAGCGAGCTGATTGCCCACAACACCGACTGTGAGAGCCGTGCGCTCCCGCCGTGTCCAAAGCGTAAATATTTATTTTGTCTTTACCATTTGAAGTTGATGATAGTTCTATTAATATAGAAACTATTAAGCATTTTTTATAACACATTATGAAATACTCAGCCTGTATTAAATGTATTTAATCTTAATCACGGGGTCATGGTTAATGAACGAGCCACGATTTCAACCTCGCGGCCCACTGTGATGAAGGAGGGTCACTCATGCGGCCCATTCACTGGCCCAGGTTGCCCACTCACTGGCCCAAGTTGCCCACTCACTGGCACAGGTTGCCCACTCACTGGCCCAGGTTGCCCACTCACTGGCCCAGGTTGCCCACTCACCGGCCCAGGTTGCCCACTCACTGGCCCAGTTTGCCCACTCACTGGCCCAGGATGCCCACTCACTGGCCCAGGTTGCCCACTCACTGGCCCAGGTTGCGCACTCACTGGCCCAGGTTGCCCACTCACTGGCCCAGGTTGCCCACTCACTGGCCCAGGTTGCCCACTCACTGGCCCAGGTTGCCCACTCACTGGCCCAGGTTGCCTATTCACTGGCCCAGGTTGCCCACTCACTGGCCCACGTTGCCCACTCACTGGCCCAGGTTGCCCACTCACTGGCCCACGTTGCCCACTCACTGGCCCAGGTTGCCCACTCACTGGCCCAGGTTGCCCACTCACTGGCCCGGGTTGCCCACTCACTGGCCCAGGTTGCCCATCACTGGACTATGTGTAAAGGAACACTGAAAAGGCACATTTGTCCTCAACTTGCAATTCATTAGCCTGAACCTGTGTCCTCTTGACCAGAAGGTGGCTGATCGAATTGCTCCCCACAAGTTTATTTCCTCCATTCTGCCTCAAACCTGCATAAAGGCCGCATGAGGTGTGCTGTGCTGAGGGTAAATGAGGCAGTCATTTTAGTTCCACAAATGGCTGGAGGGACAAAGGTAGGTAACTAATGAGAGTTGATAGAGTCCATAGAATCCGTACAGTGCAGAAGGAGGCCATTCGGCCCATCGAGTCTGCCCCTCAGAAAGAGCAGCCTACCTAGGCCCATGCTCCCCCACCCTATCCCTGTAACCCTACCTAACCTTTTGGACAATTATGGGGCAATTTAGCACGGCCAATGCGCCTACCCTGCACGTCTTTGGACTGTGGGAGGAAACCGGAGCTCCAGGAGGAAACTAATGCAGACACGGGGAGAACGTGCAGACTCCGCACAGTCAGTGACCCTAGGCCGGAATCGAACCCGGGTCCCTGGCACTGTGAGGCATCAGTGCTGCCCACCGGGCTGCCCCATTATATCCAATGCCGCCGAAATATTCAAAGACCCAGCCTCAACGGCTCCCTGTGGTAGAGAATTCCAAACGCTCACGGGCCCTCGGGAAGAAGAAATTCCTCCTCGTCGCCAGATGGAAGAGGTCCCGCTGGTGTAGCTTAGGTCACGTGCTTACTTCAAGGGTACAAAATGGGAACAATGGGGAGGGAGGTAAGTGGTAGAATGGAGTAATTAAAACGAGCGGTAGGGATCAACAGTTAATGCGTAGAAATAGCTTACATAATTACTCAGATGAGTATATATTACTGATACACAACTGGTGCCCACTTGCTTCCAGAGTCTCAGCTGGTCCTTGAATCAATAACTTAATGGAAAATGTGTTACCCTTAGGAAACCAGGACCACACGAACGCCACTAAGACATTTCCCTCTGTGTTGACTGTGCCTGATATGCTCGAAGCAGTTGTTGCCAGGCAACCTTCTAATGTTGTAACCCAGGTTCTCAGTGTATTACTCTCTACTTGAACTCATTCCTTCCTGAGGTATTTTGGAATGCCTTGCCTCGCTCAGCCGTCCATTCCTGTTGTGCTCACCCGCCTTCTGACAGTTGACCTTTTCCGTCCTGGATGCCATTCCGCCTTCAAATCTTTGGCCCTGTCCCTGGTGTAGGGAAGAAGGCCTTGCATTCATATACGACCTTTCATGAGGGGAGGTGGGGGGGTAACACGGTGGCACAGTGGTTAGCACTGCTCCCTCAAAGCGCCAGGGACCCGGGTTCAATTCCAGCCTTGGGTGACTGTGTAGAGTTTGCACTTTCTCCCCCCCCGTGTGTGCGTGGGTTTCCTCCGGGTGCTCCGGTTTCCTCCCACAGTCCAAAGATGTGCAGGTTAGGTGGATTGGCCACGCCACATTGCCCGTTGGTGTCCAAAGATGTGCAGGGTTAGGTGGGGTTATGGGGTTACGGGGATAGGGCATGGTAGCGCGCCTAGGTAGGGTGCTCTCTTGGAGGGGCCGAATGGCCTCCTTCTGCGTTGTAGGGCGTCCATGATCATACGATGTCCCACAGCACTTTACATCCAATGGTGTGCTTTTGAAGTGGAGTCACCCATGCAATGCTTGTAGTATAACGGTGTTGGGCAGAGCAAGGGATAATGTGGGGCTGGGGAATCGATACTGCACAGATAGTGCAGTAGAAAGTGACATGACCTTAGACTATGTGTAGAGGGAACTGGAAGGTGCCAGCATGGGGACAGCACCCATGCGTGACAACACCTTGGGGATGTGTATATTTATAAATTGTGAATAAACACATAATGTTCAACCATACAGGGCGGGGGCGGGAATCACGCCGCGCCGGTTGGTGGGACCCCCCCCCGGCGATTCTCCGGCCCGCGATGGGCCGAAGTCCTGCGGCTGTCAACCCACGCCAGCCGGCGTGGATTGAACCACCTTTGGGACGGCGGCGCGGGCGGGCTCCGGGGTCCTGGTGGGGACGCGGGGCGATCTGGCCCCGGGGGGTGCCCCCACGGTGGCCTGGCCCGCGATCGGGGCCTGTGCCGTGGGGGCACTCTTTTCCTTCTGCCTTCGCCATGGTCTCCACCATGGCGGAGGCGGAAGAGACCCCCTCCACTGCGCATGCGCGGGGATGCCGTGAGCGGCCGCTGACGCACCCGCGCATGCGCTGTCCGGCGAAGTCATTTCCGCGCCAGCTGGCGGGGCGGAAATCAGTCCGGCGCGGGCCTAGCCCCTCAAGGTGAGGGCTTCGCCGCTCAAGATGCGGAGACTTCCGCACCTTTGGGGCGGCGTGATGCCGGACTGATTCACGCCGTTTTTGGCGCCGGTCGGCGGATATCGCGCCGATATCGGAGGATCCCGCCCTAGATGTGGAGAAATTATTTCCCCAAGTGGAGGAATACTCTCCACTTGCCTGGATAAGCGCAGCTCCAACAACACTCAAGAAGCTCGACACCATGCAGGACAAAACAGCCCCTCTGTTTTGCGACACCCCTTCCACAAACATTCACTTCCTCCACCACTGACGAACCGTAGCAGCCGTGTGTACCTTCTACAAGATGCACTGCAGGAACTCACCAAGGCTCCTTAGGCAGCACCTTCCAAACCCGCGACCGGTACCATCTAGAACAGTCATTTTCAAACCCAGGGATGCGACCCGTGGGTGGGTCGCGAGCAGGCGTCGGGGATTTCACGGGGCCATGCATTGCGTCATTCCCGATCACGGGATGGACTGCCCAACGGCCGTGACCGGCTTTCAGGATGCCGGCCGTCCCACGCTTGCGTGCCCCCTCAGCAGTGCGCAGGCCCGGGGCCCGGCGGGGCAGACTGTCTCCGCCTGATATCAGTGCGCTGACCCAGGAGCAGATTGTTTTTTAAATCAGTGCAGTCTCCTACCTCGAGCAACGGCAGTGAGCAGGTCACGCACCCGTACACTGACGTCACTTGCCCTGGGCTGAAGAGAGATTCCTCCATTTTGTTAGCAGCAAGCAAGCAACAGGACTGAAGAATTTAAAATGGATCATTTCGTAATGAGGAAGAGAGGGCCAGAGACACACATTGGCCAGGATCTCAAACTAAACCTGCTGGGGAGAGCTGTTCAGGGGAATCCACCGCAGGACAAAGCAGTGCTGGTATGAGCTCCAAGGCCTCTGGTGTAACATTGAATGACAAAGCAAGCGTGATCGTGAGGGCCAACCTGTCACATTAAAGGCAAGTGAAAATGGTGGATCGCAAAGTTTGGGTGGCGTGGGTTGCGAAGGTCGGCCGGCGTGGGCCGCGAAAGTCAGCCAGCATGGTTCCCGAAGGAGGCCGGTTGTTAAAAATATGTCCCTGGCAAAAAGGTTTGAAAAACATTCATCTAGGAGGGCAAGGGCAGCAGAGAAATGGGAACCCCACCACCTGGAGGTTCCCCTCTGTAGCACAACCAATCACTCACGAGACGAGATGAGATGGAGTCAATCGATGGCTTTATTACGCAGACTTGTTCCCCAGCAGCACAGTTACAGAATGCGGCTGCTGGGAGAACCCAGGCTCTTATACTCCGCCTTATTGGGTGCAGCCAGTAGGCGGCTGATCCAATCGGGACCCGGCGTCTATCCACCAATAGCCTCTCGGCATCACAGGGTACCGTAATACCCCTAATGCATACCACCACACCCTCCAAGTCACTCGCCGTCCTGACTTGGAAAAGTATCGCCGTTCTTTCACTGTCGCTGGGTCAAAATCCTGGAACTCCCTCCCTAACAGCATTGTGGGTGTACCTACACCACATGGGCTGTCGGGGTTCAAGGAGGCGGCTCACCACCACCTTCTCATGGGCAATTAGGGATGGGCAATTAATTCTGGCCTAGCCAGCGAAGCCCACATTCCTTGAACGATTAATAAAATCAACAATAAGGAAAACATAATCTTAAAATTAGAGCGATGTCATTGAGGAGTAAATCAGGGAAAACGTTCCCCACACACAAGGTGATAGGAAACTCCCACAGAAAGCTATGAATTCTGAGAGACAATGCACAACTGAGTGGTAGAATGCTACAGGTAAGGGTACTAATATCGGGAGAAAAGGTGGGTAAACGGAGCTGAGATACAGATTGTAGTATGTAAGAGAACACGTATCGCACACCTAGGCCTCAGTGCAGTGTGGGCAGAGCAGTGTGTGGAAGCAAGCATGGAGATAGCTCCCGATTTGGACATTTACTGTACCTATGTATAGAGTTTCTAAATTAATAAATACTTTCTGTTGAGCTACCCAAGATTATGCATACCTTAATAAGACCCACCAAACCACGCCCAGCACCTTACAATACAGATTAGCCTCGACCTAATTGAATGGTGGAGCAGTCCAAAAAACTAAATGGCTTATTACTCCAAATGAATGTTCAAACAATGGCCCATCTGCCCTCTTAGATGGACACCAAAGATCCCATGGCACTAGTTCGAAGAAGAGCAGGGGAGCTCTCTCACCGGTGTCCTGGGCAATGCTTATCCTCTCAAGCGACATGGCTACCAGCGGGGTCATCCGGTCATTCGCGCTTGCGCTGTTTGTGGGAGCTTGCTGTGCCTAAATTGGCTGCCACATCACAGCGGTGACCAGGCTTCGCAAGCAGATAGTCGGCCGCAACGTGCTTTCAGACACCCTGATGTTGTGAAAGGTTTGATTTGTTTATGATGCGGCGGGGTGGGGGTGGGGTGGGGGGGGGGATCTACCTGAAAAGGTGCAAGGGAACCCGAGGCGTAGAGATAATAAAATCGTCTCACAAAGGGCTGGTGAGTGATCGGGTTAATATCTGTGTACAGCCACTCTCTTTCTCAAAAAGCCATCAATGCAAATGAAAATCTATGACTTTCTTCATATAATTTGCAGCTGTGGTAATTGTGTGTTAATTCTTTAATTGTTAAATTGCTTCCTTTCAGTTGCAAGATTTGATTACAAATTGTGGGAGGAAACACACACACAGGCACTCAGCATAGGGGAGGATCTCGTTCTGGTTTTCTGTGTTGGGACCAGAAATGTGTAAATGAGACTAAAAAGGTAGCAAACCCCTTTTCTTTGACCTACATATTATTCTTCGAATCTCGACAGCCAGCAACTGAGAAAGGCTGGCCAATTAGTCCAAGCTAGCAGCCAGTGCGAATCTGGGGCAGCTCAGACTGGGGCGAGGATATCTGGCTGCCTGCAAAGGAAAAAGAAAAACTGCCCGAGGAGCTGGAGAAAGGACACGAACTTCCCCTGCTCACTCACGAGGCGAGGGCCGAGTCTGCACCCGAGGATAATATGGCATTATTCACATTTCAAGCTCATTGTGTGCACCTTGATTAAGCCCTTTTCCTCCCCCAAGTACTCCTCCCTTCCTAGTGAGTCTAGGAAATAAAATACAAAACCCACCCCTTCCCCCCCCCCCCAAAGAAAAATTGCATTTATATGCGTCTTTGCCCATCCCAAAATGTCTCAGTGCTTTGCGGCCAAAGAAAGCCCTTTGTGATGCATGTTGTAATGTAGTAAACACAACTGCCAATTAGAGCCTCGAGCTCCCACAGACAGCACTGAAATGTTGACCAGTTTTTCAAGTGATAGTTTTTCGGGACATTTATTGACCGGGACACTGGGGGGTACTCCCCTACACTTTGCTGAAAAGAGCGCCATGTTTCGCTGAAGCTTTTCATCTTGCACGTATCAGGATAAACACAAGAATGCCAAATTTCAAAGGATCGCAATAGGAATATGTTGAATCATTGAGCCTTCATTGAGGTTGCCAGGAGCTTGGGGAACCTACAGTACCCCATCGCTTTCTGCATGGCAATGCCAATTAGAGTCGATTTACCAACCAATCAGTACCCTTTCTCTTCTGCGGCATAAGTTGTTGTGATCGTTAGGAATTTGGCACTCTTGCCAAAGTCATGATGAGTTCAAGACCAAAAGCTTTGGCAACACGTCCCTCCTTTTACGTTGGATACTGCCCAGCGATTGTTTCCCTTGGCTCCTTCGAAATAGCGCGGGAGGATCTTTAACATCTGCATGGGGGGGTCGGGGGGGGGGGGGGGGGGGTTCGGGGGGGGGGGGCACGGTTTCACGCCTCATCCAATAAGGCAGCATGTCCTGCAAAGCAGCACGCCCCGAGTAAGTAAAGTAAAGCCGCCATAGCCCCAGAGGACCATCGGCTGCCTTTCCCCTTTGAGGGGGGGAGAGCTGAGTGGGGGTGGGTTAACCTGGAGGGTCACCACACCTCGGGCCAGGCGGAGAAGGCGGAGCCTTCGTGAATAACCTCAGCCAGTACGGGGATTGAACCCGTGCTGCTGGCCTCGCGGACCAGCCGTCCCGCCAACTGAGCTAAACCGGACCCCCCCGTATACACCCTCAGCCCTGCCCCTCCGACAAGTGCAGTGCCCAGGGGCCTCACCTCACATGACAGCCTGGGGAACAAATCGACAAACTGTTTAACCACATCAAGCGAGACATGCCCCCCACCCGACTCCAACCAAGCCCCCCGGATTTGAAGCGTGGTGATTAAAAACAAGGAACAGAAATCCCCTCCACCTTTACCCACACCACTTGATCTAGAGAATGGACAAAAGGTGCAATTCAGGGATTTGCAGTGATGTTGGGGGCTTTGTTGATTATCATCAAGCAGGTCTAAGGTCAACTATATGGAAAAGGGGTGGCACAGTGGTTAGCACCACTGCATCACAGCGCCAGGGATCCGGATTCGATGCCTGTGTGGAGTTTGTACGTTCTCCCCATGTCTGCGTGGGTTTCCTCCGGGCACTCCGGTTTCCTTCCGCAGTCCAAAGGTGTGCAGGTTAGGTGGATTGGCCATGATTAATTGCCTCTTAGTGTCCAGGGATGTGAAGGTTAGGTTATGGGGGTATGGGGATAGGGCGGAGTGGAATGGGTAAAGTGCCCGTTTGATAGGTCGGTGCAGACTTGATGGGCTGAATGGCCTACTTCTGCACTGTTGGGATTCTATGATTCTACGATTCTATGTAGATGGGCTTTAGAGTGGTTTCACAGGTCGGCGCAACATCGGAGGGCCGAAGGGCCTGTACTGCGCTGTAATGTCTATGTACTTCACCTGATTGTACCTCAACTCCATGGAGAATGTTCTGGAGGAGGAGCTCTTTACTAAAGCAATCCAAACACAGTCCCAAAGCCCTGTTCACTCCTACCTCAGTTTGAAATTTTTATCCCTTTTCTTTCCCGTAAAAGATACAAGGCTGGTGATTCCTCACCACCGACGCCTGAAGCAGAAAAGAATTGGATTTCCCCTATTCACTCAACCACTTTACAACACAGTCTCCAATCGGAAAGTTGTTCTCTAGGTTGCCAGCTCCTAGAGGCGAAACCCCTCTGGCAAAGCTGCGCTCCCTCAGTAGCGCATCGAGCAGCAGAGCGCGGGGGGGAGGGGGTGGGGGGGGGGGGTGGTGGGGAGTGGGGGGGGGGGCAGCCTGGCACAGAGACGTTCGTCGCTGCCCTCCCTTGTTCGATTTGTGCTCCACGTTCTTGGCAGCTAGCCCTGGATCCCTAACAGTAAACACACCTAAACGCTTGCTCAGTCAGTCAGACACCAGGCAGGAGTGTCTATTTGTGAAACATAAACAGCTATTACCTGTCAGAGTGTATTTTTAGAAGAGCGTGTTCATGTGATAGAATGAAAATAAAAACCTGCTGGACTCCGAGAGGCGCCCATCAATACACTGGCAAGCCTGGTGTACACTCATTACCCACCTTGCTGCGTGAAGCAATACCACACTGATTTCACAGGGACACAGGAAGGAACATTAACAACAGGTTGCATTCGTATAGCACCTTCCGCACAGGAAAGCATCCCAAGGTATTTCGCAGGAGCTGTTATCCAACAAAATGTGGCGACGAGCCAAATTAGGATTGGCGACCAGTAGTTTGGATCAAGGGGTTTTAATGAGTGTCTTGGAGGAGAAGGGGGGCATTAGGTAGTTATAAGGACACACAGATATTTCGGGGGGGGGGGGGGGAATTTCAGAGCTTGGGGCTTGGTGGAACCGACGGAAGTGAGAGATGTGCGGAATTGAAGGAGCGCAGGGAGATTTCAAATGGTCATAGGTAAGGCTGGGGGAGGTGACAGAGGCAGGGAGGGGGTGAGGCCAAGTCATCGAGGAAGAGAATATTTCGAATCAAGGCGTTTCTGGGTTGGGGCGCCAGTGTTGGAGGACGCCAGTCAGTCCATTGGGCCTGCCCCGCCATTCAATAGGTCATGGCATCACCTGACCCTCCTTTCCTCCGTATCCCCTTGACAACCTCACTCAACAATCAATCTCAGTTTGGAAAGCTCCAAATGTCTCCTGGGATACACATCACCTTGTGGCCCTTTTGGATGGGTGGAGGATTCACCACTGGGCTCCACCTAGCTGAAATAGTGAATGGATGGGCAACCGGCCTTCATCGCTGTCCGCTGACTCTTGGGGAAAGGTGGGCGTGCAAGGACATCGGGATAGGATTTCAGGTTTGGATGAGGTATCGTTCCCTTCCTTCCCCCCCCCCCCCCCCCCCCACCCACCCTCCCCCCCCACCCCCGCACCCGTCTCCTGAGTGCCGTGGCTCACTCAAGACAGGCCCGTCCACTCCGATGAGGTAGCGAGGGCTGCTGAAACCATCCAGAGGAAAGGAGGAGAAACCTTTCTTTTTTCGAAAGGATAAAATATTCTTGCGCTGAAACTCTGATGAGATGGGGATGGTTGGGGGGGGGGGGGGGGTGGGGGGGGTTGCTGAGTGAAGAGAGCAAAGCAAGCAAAACAAAGAAAGTCTCGAAATGAGATTGCTCAACGTCGTTGGATAGTTGTGCAAGGTGTTTAACTTCATCATAAAATTTACAGTGCAGGAGGAGGCCATTCGGCCCATCGAGTCTGCACCGGCTCTTGGAAAGAGCACCCTCAAATAGTATTTACGGCACAGAAACATGCCATTTACCCATCAGATCCATGCTGGTGGTCCACACAAGCCTCCCCCCCCCCTCTCCCCTCTTCCTCTCAACTTGTCTTCATTGCCTTCTAATCCTTGCACCCTCTAGCTTCACCCAAAACTCATCCATGCCATTCACCTCACCTATACCCTGTGGTACGGGGTCCCACGTTCCCACCAATCCCTGGATAAAGACGTTTCTCCGGAATTCATGATTGGATTTATCACCAAACATCTTACATCGATGGCCTCTAGATGTGCACTCTCCCACGAAGGGAAATATCAGGCAATGAAATGGGACTACTCGCGAGGGCTTTTTGAGGTGCCAGGGGCATCCGAGTCGCACCGGACACCATCCAGGGAATGGCGTTGGTGCACCGAGCCATCAACAGCCACTGTCAGTCTCTCTCCCCGGCAGATCATGGGTGTTTATCCGCTGCCATTTTGGAGTTGGACACTTGAATCAACGGCCCCCTCTTCACCTCTCCCGACTGAACACGTGTTCAACAGCCAGAATGGCCCCATCACCACCAGAGGCGAGCTAAAGGGATCGTCAGCCTCCTGCAGATGGGTTACTGGTCGGTTCCTTCTGGCTGTCGCCCTGATTCTACGAGTGTTTGGTGCTCTCTCTCTCTCTCTCGCAGTTGAAAGTTCCCAAGGTCTACAGGGAGCGAGGTGGCAGGTGCTGGAGGAGGAGGTTTTTTTTTCTGCTGACTTCATGGCTTCTGCACAAATTAGCTGCTCCCAGACTTGGATGCACGAGCAGACATTCCCCTTGGAATACAGCTTGGAGAATGAACACAGGGTGGGGAGTGGGGGGGGGGGGAGGGAGGGGGGTGTTAGCGGGAGAAGGGTTCTCAGTAACCTGTTTGGAGGATATGACTATCAGCGAGTGCAGCTCAGGGCAGCGCTACGTCTGTGTGGTTGCGATGAAACGTATTGCTGTCACGCGTGAGTCCTGGCTATCGGAGAGAGTTGGCAGGTGAGTGCTGAGGCGCAGGAGAGCTGCGAACGGGTGGGAGTGGGGGGGGCGGGGGGGGGGGGTGCAGTGGTGTGATGAATTGAACAATGTCCCAGGCTGGTGTTGTCATTGGCAGGATGTGACATTTGAAGATGCATTCACTGACCTTGACCACTCGTGTGAGGTCACTGAACTTTTTACGGCACCGCACCCAGGCCCTCATGACTACCTCATCCGAGCGTGCCTGGGTGCGGGGTCCGGGAGGATTAGTGGACAATATGGCGGACACGTCCAGCCAGTCGACAGCATATTTATCAATGGCTGGCGTCCCAAAGTCATCGGAATTGATCGGAAGCACAGAGTGGGTGTGCCGTCTGCATTCCAATCAACCGCCACTGATTAATTGTGCATGCCAATCCCTGTGCCCATTTTCAAGGAGTTTCAATCTCCTCGAAATCTTCCCTGTCCAGCACCCTTGCAGACAGGTCAGCCTCCAGGGCATATGGTTGTCAGCAACCGTCTCCCATTGGTCCACATCAACGTCCGGCCCTCTTCATCCGCAACCTGCGGGTGACCTTGTTGCGGAGGTCTGGACGCCCAGCAGGTTGTGACCCAGGATCCAGTTCACCACTCAGTAGGTCATCCCTTGGTGGACACTAATAGAGTGTACGCTAATAGAGTTAACACACTCCAGGGCCTCTGAGTTAAGGTGCACTGCAACACGGTGCTGAGATGGTGCAAAACATGTTTCTCTCCCCCCCCCGACCTCCTCAAACCGAAGTGAGCCACGGGGCTGTGAAGGTCAATGCTAGCGTGACCCTTTCATCTTTAATCCGAGCCTGGACTCCAGACACCACTTCAGCCCATTTCGGAGGTTCGGCACGGCCTGCTAATTTAGCCCAACGTTCCCTCATGTCTGGCTGTCTGCCTGGTGCAGGAAGGTCAGTTAGAGATCCAGCCAAAAATACGTCCCGGAAGAAGCCTCCTGTCCGGATCTACGAAGGAGAGACCTGGAGCAATGTATTTCGACAATCTGCAGAGAGCTAGCCCCTCGCAGTTAGATCACCTTCCAAATGACACTTTGCAATTGCAGATTCTGTCTTCAATAAATATCCCACCAAATGAACCATTTGGTCCATCTCACCCTTGCTGGCTCTTAAGAGCAATTGAGCTGGACCCAATCCAGTCAATCCAGGCAGACAGTGACACTCCACTCACGCCTCCCCTCATCCTTCTTCTCAGCATAACCCTCTACTTCCCTCAAGGGCCTATCCAGCTTCCCCTCAAAGAAACTTACATGATTCACTTCAATCACTCCCTGTGCCAGCAAGCTTCCGTTCGAAGGAGGTATCCAAGATCATGAGGGGACCACGCAAAGGCGAAAAGGGGAAAACTGAAGCCATTGGTGGAAGGATTGAGGATAAAGGCGGGCAGAAAAGTAATTGGCTCGTTAGTGTAGGAAATGGGACTAAGTGCAGCCTCAGCGGAGTATTCGTTACCGAGGCCCAGAAATGAAGCAGACTCCCATTTAATAGCGGGGTCGTTCTCGGCATTGTCAATGCTGGGAAACACCCGGCTAAACAGGGTTAAAGGCAGGTGGCCCCCCCCCCCCCCCCGGTGCATGAAACCCCCTCCCCCCCCCCCCACAGGCCGCCCCCCCCCCCCCCCCCCCAGCGTCCCCGCGCTGTTCCCGCCGGCAGCGACCAGGTGTGGACGGCGGCAGCGGGAACCCGTCGTGTTGGGCAGGCCGCTCAGCCCACCCGGGCCGGAGAATCGCCGCTCGCCCGTTGCAGACGGCGGGCGGCGATTCTCCGAGAGGCCAGCCGTGATTCTCGCCACGCCGGTTTGGGGGGGGGGGGGGGGGAGAATCGTGTGCGGGCGTCGGGGCGGGACACGTGTGGCGCCCCGGCAATGCTCTCACCCGCGTGGGGGGGGGGGGGGGGAGAATTCGCCCAGGATTCTTGGAAGTGTGGAGGAACAGAGGGATCTTGGGGTTCACGTACATAGATCCCTCAAAGTTGCCACCCAGGTTGATGGGGTTGTGAAGAAGGCGGATGGTGTGTTGGCTTTCATTAACAGGGGGATTGAGGTCAAGAGCCGCGAGGTTTTGCTGCAACTTTATAAAACCCTAGTTGGACCACACTTGGAATATTGTGTCCAATTCTGGCCTCCTCATTATAGGAAGGATGTGGATGCTTTGGAGAGGGTGCAGAGGAGATTTACCAGGATGCTGCCTGGACTGGAGGGCATGTCTTATGAAAAAAGATTGAGGGAGCTAGGGCTTTTCTCAATGGAGTGAAGAAGGAAGAGAGGTGACTTGATACAGGTGTACAAGGTGATGAGAGGCATGGAGAGAGTGGATAGCCAGAGACTTTTCCCCAGGGTGGAAATGGCTGTCATGAGGGGACATAATTTTAAGGTGATTGGAGGAAGGTATAAGGGAGATGTCAGAGGTCGGTTCTTTACACAGAGAGTGGTGGGTGCGTGGAATGCACTGCCAGCAGAGGTGGTGGAGTCAGAGTCATTTGGGACATTTAAGCGACTCTTGGACAGGCACATGGACAGCAGTAAATTGAAGGGGTGGAGGTTAGGTTGATCTTAGATTAGGATCAATGGTCGGCACAGCATTGTGGGCTGAAGGGTCTCCTTCTGCACTGTATGTTTTTTTAAAAAAGAAATTGGCGGCACCTGGGGAGGTTTCCATCCTGTGCCTCCTTCGCCGTTCCTTCAGCCATTGGCTGGGGCGGGGCTGGTGACTGAGGTCATTGAAGTTAGCGGCGTGATTTCAGAAACCTGGCAGTTACACATGAAGTAACGCCAAGGCCCAAAGATTGTAAAAGAGAGGGAAAGTGAGGAATGAAAGGCAGGAAAAGTGAGAGAGGTCGAGAGAGGGGGCGAGAGCCAGGGAATGAGAGAGGAAACAGAGGGAGAAAAAGAGAAAGGAAGAGAGAGACAGACAGACAGACAGGCAGAGAGCGATGTGGATTGAGAGAGAGACAGAGAGACAGACAGAGAGCGATGTGGATACAGAGAGACAGACAGAGAACGATGTGGATAGAGAGAGACAGAGAGGCAGACAGAGAGCGATGTGGATTGAGAGAGAGACAGAGACAGACAGAAAGCGATGTGGATACAGAGAGACAGACAGAGAGCGATGTGGATACAGAGAGACAGACAGAGAGCGATGTGGATAGAGAGAGACAGAGAGCGATGTGGATAGAGAGGGAGACAGAGAGACAGACAGAGAGCAATGTGGATACAGAGAGACAGAGAGGCAGACAGAGAGCGATGTGGATACAGAGAGACAGACAGAGAGCGATGTGGATAGAGAGAGACAGAGAGGCAGACAGAGAGCCATGTGGATACAGAGAGACAGACAGAGAGCGATGTGGATAGAGAGAGACAGAGAGGCCGACAGAGAGCGATGTGGATACAGAGAGACAGACAGAGAGCGATGTGGATAGAGAGAGACAGAGAGGCAGACAGAGATCGATGTGGATAAAGAGAGACAGAGAGACAGACAGAGAGCGATGTGGATAGAGAGAGACAGACAGAGAGCGATGTGGATAGAGAGAGACAGAGAGCGATGTGGATAGAGAGGGAGACAGAGAGACAGACAGAGAGCGATGTGGATAGAGAGAGACAGAGAGGCAGACAGAGAGCGATGTGGATACAGAGAGACAGACAGCGAGCGATGTGGATAGAGAGAGACAGAGAGGCAGACAGAGAGCCATGTGGATACAGAGAGACAGACAGAGAGCGATGTGGATACAGAGAGACAGACAGAGAGCGATGTGGATAGAGAGAGACAGAGAGGCAGACAGAGAGCCATGTGGATACAGAGAGGCAGACAGAGAGCGATGTGGATAGAGAGAGACAGAGAGGCAGACAGAGAGCGATGTGGATACAGAGAGACAGACAGAGAGCGATGTGGATAGAGAGAGACAGAGAGACAGACAGAGAGCAATGTGGATAGAGAGAGACAGAGAGACAGACAGAGAGCGATGTGGATAGAGAGAGACAGAGAGGCAGACAGAGAGCGATGTGGATAGAGAGAGACAGAGAGACAGACAGAGAGCGATGTGGATAGAGAGAGACAGAGAGGCAGACAGAGAGCGATGTGGATAGAGAGTGACAGAGAGAGCCAGAGGTTTATATCCTTCGAACCCTGGGCGCGATTCTCCACTCCCATGCCGGTTGGGAGAATCGCCCGGGCCGCCAAAATTTCCGGGGACGCCGGTCCGACGCCCTCCCGCGATTCTCCCAAGCGGCGGGAAGGGCACGGTCGAGTTTCGCGGGCCGCAGGCCGGAGAATCGCTGGAGACACCCAAAATGGTGATTCTCCAGCACCCCCGCTATTCTGAGGCCCGGATGGGCCGAGCGGCCAGGCCAAAACGGCGGGTTCCCCCCGGCGCCGTCCACACCTGGTCGCTGCAGTCGTGGGCGGTGCGTGAACGCTGGGGGGGGCGAGGGGGGATCCTGCACCGGACTTCACCTGGAATGTGGGGTGGCCCGCGATCGGTGCCCACCGATCGTCGGGCCGTCCTCTCTGAAGAAGGACCTCCTTCCTTCTGCGGCCCCGCAAGATCCGTCCCCCATCTTCTTGCGGGGCGGATTTAGAGAGGACGGCAACCACGCATGCGCTACAATGCGGCCCCGATCCTGGCCCATTGTCAGGGCCTGAATCGGTCGGGACCGGGGCCGTTCCGCGCCGTCGTGAACCTCGACGGCGTTCACGACGGCGCGGCCACTTCGGCGTGGGGGTGGAGAATCCCGCCCCCTGTTTTTCCCTTTACTCTATTTCCAGAATTCTCACTTTCAGGGTTGCAGCTCTCGATATTTCTGCTCTGTAATTCCTCTCTGATGAAATCCTGTGGAGGGAGTGATAATGGATGTTAATGCGCGTTTGTCCATGAACAAATATGAACATAACAGATTGATGGCTTTTTACGTTTCAATTTTATTTTCCATTCTGAAATAGTCACTCCAAGAATTCCCTCAGGTAAAACTGTCTGTTCTACAAACGGAGATAATCCGGAGATGAGCATTCTTCGTCCGCAATTTGTGTTATTTCCTGGTGCTTCTGCCAGGTGTGGCGGACAGTGTCTATGGTGGTATGCATTAGGGGTATTACGGTGCCCTGTGATGCCGAGAGGCTATTGGTGGATAGCCGCCGGGTCCCGATTGGATCAGCCGCCTTCTGGTTCCACCCAGTAAGGCGGAGTATAAGAGCCCGGGTTCTCCCAGCAGCTGCATTCTGTAACTGTGCTGCTGGGGAACAAGTCTGCGTAATAAAGCCAGCGTTCGACTCCTTCTCATCTCGTCTCGTGAGTGATTGATTGTGCTACAATTTATTACGCAAACTTTAAAGAACATGGAGCTCCGAATCACTCCGGAGTGTCTGCGAATCAGCCTCCACGTGGCAAACTCAGCGGCCACTTTTAAACACTGGTTAGCGTGTTTTGAAGGATACCTCTGAACGGCCACCTGCGTACCTACAGAAGACCAGAAAATGCAGGTCCTGCATTCCAGGATGAGCCCGGAATTCTACACTCTCATAGAGGACGTGGACGATTTCCAGGCGGCGCTCGCCGTGCTGAGAAGAATCTACGTTCAGCCCGTCAACCAGGTCTATGCACGCCACCAGCTAGCGACGAGATGGCAAATCCCCAGGGAATCGGTGGACGAATTCTACAGTGCGCTGTTAATACTGGGGAGAAATTGCAACTGCCCACCGGTGTCGGCTAATGAACATACGAAGCTACTAACTCGGGATGCCTTCGTGGCAGGTATGCTCTCGTCCCAAATTCGCCAGCGATTGCTGGAAAGAGACTCACTAGGCCTCAAGGAGGCATGGGCCCTCGCTGCCTCGCTCAATGTGGCATCACAGAACGCCCGTGCCTACGCTCCCGACCGCGCGGCGGCCCCTTGGGCACCGTGCACCCCCGCCGTGACCGACTCCCCGGCACCCCCCATCCCCCCGCAGGCCTGTGCCGCCAGACCACCCGGGGGGGGGCCCCCGCTGCTACTTTTGTGGACAAGCGAAACACCCCCGACTGCGCTGCCCGGCCCGCTCAGCCCTCTGTAAAGGGTGCGGCAAAAAGGGGCACTTTGCAGCAGTGTGCCAGGCCCGGGGGGTCGCTGCAATCTCCGGGGTAGAACCAGGACCCCAACCTCAACCCCCCCACCGATCCAAGTGCGGCCAACGGGCGCCGCCATCTTGGGTCCCGGACTCCATGCGGGAGGGATGGGCGCCGCCATTCTGTGCTCCTCCGGCCATGTGCGATCAATGGGCGGCGCCATCTTGTCCACCCCCGGCCGTGTGCAACCTATGGACGCCGCCATCTTGGCTGACGGCTAAGGACCCCGGAATGGACGGCCCCACGGGGCCTGAGGAAAACGCCCCGATGCAGCAACAGCGACTGGCTTCGGTGACCCTGGACCAGTCGCAGCCCCGAACGCTCCAAACGGCAACAACGACGGTACTCATAAACGGGTACGAGACGCCCTGCCTGATCGACTCTGGGAGCACGGAGAGTTTTATACACCCCGATACGGTAAGACGCTGTTCCCTTCCAATCCACCCGAGTAATCAAAAGATTTTCCTGGCAGCAGGATCCCATTCTGTAGAGATCAATGGGTTCTGCATCGCGAACCTCACGGTGCAGGGGAGGGAGTTCAAGAACTACCGGCTTTACGTCCTCCCCCACCTCTGCGCTGCCACACTCCTGGGGTTGGATTTTCAGTGCAACCTCCAGAGTTTAACGTTTCAATTCGGCGGCCCTATACCCCCACTGACTATCTGCGGCCTCGCGACCCTCAAGGTCGACCCGCCTTCCCTGTTTGCGAACCTCACCCCGGATTGAAAACCCGTCGCCACTAGGAGCAGACGGTACAGCGCCCAGGACCAAACCTTTATCCGGTCAGAAGTCCAGCGCTGCTGAGGGAAGGCATAATCCAGGCCAGCAATAGTCCCTGGAGAGCTCAGGTGGTATTTGTAAAGACCGGGGAGAAGCAGAGGATGGTCACAGACTATAGTCAAACCATCAATAGGTACACGCAGCTGGATGCGTACCCTCTCCCCTGCCTATCCGACATAGTCAATCGGATTACACAGTACAAGGTCTTTTCCACGGTGGACCTTAAGTCCGCCTATCACCAGCTCCCCATCCGCCCGAGCGACCGCAAATACACTGCTTTTGAAGCAGATCTATCAGTTTTTAAGGATTCCATTCGGCGTCACTAATGGAGTCTCGGTCTTCCAACGGGAGATGGACCGAATGGTTGACCGGTATGGTTTGCGGGCCACGTTTCCGTACCTCGATAACGTCACCATCTGCGGCCACGACCAACAGGACCACGACACCAACCTCCGCAAATTCCTCCAGACCGCAAACGCCCTGAATCTCACATACAACGGGGAGAGATGCACGTTTAGCACCAATCGCTTAACCATCCTCGGCTACATAGTGCGAAATGGAGTTATAGGCCCAGACCCTGAACGCATGCGCCCCCTCATGGAGTTCCCCCTCCCTCACTGCTCCAAGGCCCTGAAACGCTGCCTGGGCTTTTTCTCTTATTACGTCCAGCGGGTCCCCAACTACGCGGACAAGGCCCGTCCATTAATTCAGTCCACTGTCATTCCCCTGTCGACAGAGGCCCGCCAGGCCTTCAGCCGCATCAAACCGGATATCGCAAATGCCACGATGCACGCGATCGACGAATCCCTCCCCTTCCAAGTCGAGAGCGACGCATCCGACGTAGCTCTGGCGGCCACCCTCAATCAAGCGGGCAGACCCGTGGCCTTTTTCTCCCGGACCCCCCACCCTTCAGAAACCCGCCACTCCTCAGTGGAAAAGGAGGTCCAGGCCATAGTGGAAGCTGTGCGACATTGGAGGCATTACCTGGCCGGCAGGAGATTCACTCTCCTCACTGATCAACGGTCGGTTGCCTTCATGTTCGACAATGCACAGCGGGGCAAGATCAAGAACGACAAGATCTTGCGGTGGAGGATCGAACTCTCCGCCTATAACTATGAGATCTTGTATTGTCCCGGAAAGCTGAACGAGCCGTCCGATGCCCTATCCCGCGGCACATGTGTCAACGCACAAGTGGACCGCCTCCGAACCCTCCACGACGACATCTGCCACCCGGAGGTCACTCGGTTCAATCACTTCGTGAAGACCCGCAATCTGCCCTACTCCATTGAGGAGGTCAGAACAGCCACCAGGAACTGCCAAATCTGTGCAGAGTGCAAGCCGCACTTCTACAGGCCAGATAAAGCGCACCTGATAAAGGCTTCCCGTCCCTTTGAGCGCCTCAGTCTGGACTTCAAAGGGCCCCTCCCCTCCACCAACCGCAACATGTACTTCCTGAACGTGGTTGACGAGTACTCCCGTTTCCCATTCGCCATCCCCTGCCCCGACATGACCGCGGCCACGATCATAATAGCCCTCTGCACCATCTTTACACTGTTCGGTTTCCCCGCCTACATACATAGCGATAGGGGGTCCTCCTTCATGAGCGACGAACTGCGTCAATTCTTGCTCAGCAAAGGCATTGCCTCGAGCAGGACGACCAGTTACAACCCCCGGGGAAACGGTCAGGTAGAGAGGGAGAATGGAACGGTCTGGAAGACAGTCCTGCTGGCCCTACGGTCCAGAAATCTCCCAGTCTCCCGCTGGCAGGAAGTCCTCCCGGACGCCCTCCACCCCATCCGGTCGCTGCTTTGTACCACGACAAATCAAACACCTCACGAACGCCTCCTTGTCTTCCCGAGGAAGTCCTCCTCCGGAACGTCACTCCCGACCTGGCTGGCAGCCCCGGGACCCATCCTGCTCCGAAAACATGAGCGGGTGCACAAATTGGACCCGTTGGTCGAGAGGGTTCATCTCCTCCACGCGAACACTCAGTACACCTACATGGCGTACCCCGACGGCCGACAGAGCACGTCTCTCTGGACAGGTCTCTCTGCAGGACCTGGCGCCCGCCGGAACTTCACACACCCCCCCCAACACCAATCACCCCCTCCCTCCCACCAGCGCACCCCACAGCCGCCCCCTTCCCGGGTGGATCGGTCCTTCCCCCAGCCCCGCCTAGGGGTAGTGAAGCAGGAAGAGACATCGCTACGCTCCCAGAGACGACGGTGCCCGAGCCAGCGCCTGCATCACCACCGGGGCTGAGTCGATCGGGGAGGACGACCAGGGCACCCATTCGACTCATCGAATCTTTATAACAAAGCAAGAAATGCCTCTGTAAATAATTCAGTTGCCCAGTAAAAGCGGCATTGTAAATAGTGTTGGTAGTTTGATATCAGAGCATAGCCGCTGTGTTAGTGGCATCCCAGGTACCGACTCTGGAAACCCCTACCACCATACGGCCCACTACCCCCGCCGGGTTCTTTTTTAACAAGGGGTGAATGTGGTGGTATGCATTAGGGGTATTACGGTACCCTGTGATGACGAGAGGCTATTGGTGGATAGACGCCAGGTCCCGATTGGATCAGCCGCCTACTGGCTCCACCCAGTAAGGCGGAGTATAAGAGCCCGGGTTCTCCCAGCAGCCACATTCTGTAACTGTGCTGCTGGGGAACAAGTCTGCGTAATAAAGCCATCAATTGACTCTATCTCATCCCGTCTCGTGAGTGATTGATTGTGCTACAGTGTCCAAAATGACCGCTTTCCCGCCATGACCGTAGCCTTGAAATCATTACCAGGCTCCCGGGAGGTGGTAGATAGAGTCTATAGAATCCCTACAGTGCAGAAGGTGGCCACTCGGCCCATCTGCACTGAACCTCTGAATGAGCACTCTACCCAGGCCCACTCCCCCCGCCCTATCACCATGACCCCACCTACCCTGCACATCTTTGGACTGTGGGAGGAAACTGGAGCACCCGGAGGAAACCCACGCGCACACGGGGCGAACGTGCAAACTCCACACAGACAGCCACCCGAGGCTGGAATCGAACCCGAGTCCCTGGCGCTGTGAGGCAGCTAACCCACTGTGCCACCGTGCCTGCCAACCAATGGCTATTCCACTGCTAGATTGCTGATATCTGCTGACCCTGAATGGCCTTGGCAAGGCGGATGTGGGAAGGATGCTTCTTCTTGTGGGTCAGTCCAGAGCTAGGGGGCAGTGTTTTCAAATTAGGGGGTCGCTCTTTTCGGACAGAGACGATGAGAATTATCTTCTCTCAGAGGGTTGTGGGACTTTAGAACTCTTGATCTCAGAGGGCGGTGGGGGTCGAGGGTCACTGAATACTTTTAAGGCAGAGGCAGATAGATTCTGTTTGGGTGAGGGGATCAATGTTTAACGGAGTGGGTCGATGAGAATGTGGAATTACAAACACAAACTGATCAGCCACAAACGTATAGAATGGTGGAGCAGGCTCGAAGGGCCGAATGGCCTACCTCTGCCGCTATTCCGCATGTCCGTAGCCTCAGTAACACCCCGAAGGGTGATAATATTGGCTAAAGGATTTTAGCCACCCATCACACCAACAAAGAGGAAAATTAAATCTTGCGAATTACTCCCAAGGAAGGAGGCCATTCGATCCATTGCATCTGTGCATGGGGAGCATTTCTTTTTGAGTTATTATTTATTCTTTCGTGGGATCTGGATGCCACTGGCAAATCGGCCAAAATTCATTGACTGCACGCCTAGTTCGTTTAACCTCCCCTCGTAACTCAACTTCTGGAGTCCAGCTGTCATTCTAGAAAATCTTCATTGCTCCCCATCCGAGGCCAAAATATCCTCCCCAAAATCTGGCGCCCAGAACTGCTCACCGTATAAATGCAAGATGTCATTTTACTAACTCTGGGATGAATAATACGGAGGATGAGGCGGGGGGGGGACGCTTGACAAGGCACATTACCCCCGGAAACAATGTCAGGGCTGGAGCCAACATGCTACACGGCCCGCCCACCCCTCCTTCATAAAACTCTGCGGAGGGGGAGGGGGCAGACTGACGAGGGCCGAGGAGGGGGCAAGCCCTCTGGAGCTCCGTTCGGCCCGGCAGCGCCAGGAAGGCGGCGGTGGCCGCAATTGGAACTGCGGGAGAAGAAGCCAACAAGGACACATGGATCCGGGAGTAAATAAGTCAGCGGGATTGGGCAGGGAAGGTTTTGGGCGTGGGCCGGGATGGGGAGCAGGTAGGAAGGAAGGTGTCCTGGAGAGGTCGGGGGGGGGGCACCCGCAGTCAGCAAAGAGCAACCCCCAAAGAGTGACCCCCCCCCCGAATCCCCCCATCCCTTCCTTCCCGTCTTTTAAGCAATTGAGTAAAACTATTGGCGTTCCCTCTCCCACCCTGAGACCCACGGCAAACAGTTTACGGTGCGGGCAGCATATTACCGGAGTCGATAAGCTTGATAACAAGCCTAATTGAACCTAGATCAATCATTCGAATATGGCTGGCGGGCTGCTGAAGCTGGCGCCTGCCCTGTCCCCGTATTATGGGGGTGAGCTCGGTGAGGTGGGGGAGGGGGTGGAGGGAAGGCGGTGGGATGGGCGCCCACCCACAGGAGGCGCGCCCACATAAGATCCAACCCTCTGGGTGTGAAGGGAGTTCCTCGTAATTTATTCACCTTCTTCCTCTGGGGTGGATTTTCTGTCCGGGCTCACTGGTTGCCGAGTTACCAAGGAGAGTGTAGCGCAACAATTACTCAAGTCGAGAAGTGATGAAGTCAATCGAGGCTTTATTAAACAAGACTTGTTCCCCAGCAGCTCAGTTACAGAATGCGGCTGCTGGGAGAACTCGAGCTCTTATACTCCACCTTCAGGGCGGAGCCAGCAGGCGGCAGATCCAACCAGGACCCGGGACCTGTCAGCCAATAGCCTCTCGGCTTCACAGGTACCGTACTACCCGTTGTACATACCACCACAGAGAGGTTATAGCCTTTCACTATTTACCGTTCCAGCATTTCATTAACCTCACTGTGGTTTAACAGAACGTGATTATCTTCAGCACAGAATAAGAGGCGCTCCGGACGGATTAAAGAAAAGACACTGGGCAGGATTCTCCGATCGCTGACGCCGAAATCGCGTTCGGTGATCGGCCGGAGAATCCCCGTTTGCGCCGAAATCGGAGAGGGGGGCGGACGCTGCTCTTGTGATACTCCACCCCGTCAAAAACGGGGTACTCGGGGAGTACACCGCACGGTGCCGGGACGTCCTCAGGACGTCACCTGAGGCCCTCCCTCGATGCTCCTCCCCCGATGGGCCAAGTTCCTCACAGCGTGGAACACTTACGGTATTTTTTTTCGCCATGGTGGCTGCGGACCGTGTCCACCGCTGCCACAGTCCGGGGGGGGGGGGCGAGCCGCTGGCCGGGGGGGGGGGCTTCGGCGAGGGCTGGGGGACTGGTGAGGGCTGGTTGGAGGATGTAGAGGCTGGTTACAGGGGCCACTTTTTGACAGGCCAGGTCCGCGTGCGGCCGGTGCCAAGCGCACACGCGCGCGGCCACAGACCCCGGCCATTCTCTGGCCAAATCCACAGGTGAAGCCAACTTAAAGCTTAAAGCTACGCGGCTGCTCGCCCTCCACCGGACGGAGGATCGGAGCAGCTGTTGCGCCGTTTATTCTGGCGTGGAACACCACTGTTCCCACGCCGCCGACGGAAATCGGAGAATCCAGACCAATGAGGGATTAGCTACATTGAGGGATTCAGAGAGACTGTGGAGGTGCGACCTTCTCAAGGTAGAAGCTAATTTAGTTGGGATGCCCTTCTGCTGGTGCTATTGTGTTGAAAATCCATTGCAGTACTCAAACACCAACGTGTCTTCGCTCTCCAACGAGTTGAGTCATCCTTGCCTTGTCAAGTTTGATGACTGACTCACCTGCGTGAGGAAGCGTTCCTTTACACAGCATGGAGCACGCCTGGCTTTGAAGGGACATAAGCGATGTACAGCTCTGAAATGGAGAGTGCAGCAGGAAGACAGAAGAAAGGAAAATGGGGGTGGGGGGGGTCGGAATATTTCAGACAGAGATGAGGAGGAATTTCTTCTCTCAGAGATCAGTGAATCGGTGGAATTCTTTACCGCAGAGAGCTGTAGAGGCTGGGTCGTTAATAAGTTCAAGGTTGAGATAGACAGATTTTCAATCAGTTAGGGAATCGAGGGTTATGGGGATAAGGCGGGAAAGCAGAGTTGAGGGCTATCATAGAATCCCTTTGGTGCAGAAGGAGGCCATTCGGCCCATCGAGTCTGCACCGACTCTCCGAAAGAGCACCCTACCCAAGTCCCTGGCCCCACCCTATCCCCTAACCCGACCTAACCTTTTGGACACTAAGGAGCAATTTAGCATGGCCAATCCACCTCACCTGTGCATCATTAGACATCGGATTAGTCATGGTCTCGTCGAATGGCACAGCAGACTCGATGGGCTGAATGGCCTACTTCTGTTGATACGTCTTGTGGTCTTATGATCAGAGGGAGAACGGCGGAGCAGGGAGAGAATGGGCTGAAAGTGAATAGCAAGGTGCAAATAAGAGGGAAAAGGAGTGCTGGTTAAATCTTTTATTGATCACTTTAACATTGTCCATAGATCTCTGCAAGCGGGAGGGCAGGTTAATAGGGTTGCTTAAAAAAGCATATGGCACACTTGCCTTTATCAATCGAGGCATAGATTACAAATGCAGGGAAGTCATGTTGGAGTTGTATAGAACTTTGGTGAGGCCACAGCTGGAGTGCTGTGCGCAGTTCTGGTCGCCACATTATAGGAAGGATGTGATTGACTGCAGGAGATGCAGAGGAGATTCACCAGGATGTTGCCTGGGATGGAACATTTCAGTTATGAAGAGAGGTTGGATAGGCTTGGGTTGTTTTCGATGGAGCAGAGAAGACTGAGGGGCGGCCTGATCGAGGTGGACATGATTATGAGGGGCGTGGACTGGGTGGAGAGGGATCAGCTGTTCCCCTTAGTTGAAGGGTCAGTTACGAGGGGGACACAAGGTCACGATGAGGGGCAGGAGGTTTAGGGGGGATTTGAGGGGAAACCTTTTTACCCAGAGGGTGGTGAGGGTCTGGAATGCACGGCCTGGGAGAGGGGTAGAGGCGGGTTGCCTCACATCCTTTAAAAAGTACCTGGTGGAGCACTTGGCACGTCACAACACTCAAGGCTCTGGGCCAAGTCACCTAACAAGCACGTCTTTCGGGACTTGTGGGAGGAAACCGGAGCACCCGGAGGAAACCCACGCAGACGCGGGGGAGAACGTGCAGACTCTGCACAGACAGTGACCCAAGCCGGGCATCGAACCTGGGACCCTGGCGCTGTGAAGCCATAGTGCTAACCACTGTGCTACCATGCTGCCCATGATTAGATGGGCGGATCACAGGTGTTTTTCATGCATCGATGTAGACTCGATGGGGCGAATGGCCTCTTCGGCGCTGTGTGACTCTGTGATTCTGTGAACGTGCTATTTTAACTTATCCCTGACCACGCGTTTTGTTGCCCCTGCTCCAAGCCACATTTTCAAAAGCCATCACATTTCTCCCTCCCTTCAGCTCCGAAGGCGAGTCTGAAGTGCTATCTCAGGCCGGAATTCTCGGGCCGTCGCGAATGGCTTTGCCCGCCGGCAGCGCCCGCCCGCCTACGGGTTTCCGGGCGGAGTGGGGTGGTTACAGTGAGAAGTCCCATGAACAGGCAGCGGGGAGGTAGAATCCCACCACCGGCGTGCCGCGCATCACCGAGAAACACGCGTCTGACGAATCAGAGAACCCCACCCTCTGTTTCTCTCTCTACAGACGCTGCCAGGCCTGCTAAGCTTTCCCAGCACTGTCCACTTTTATTTCAGATTTCCCGCATCGGCAGCCACTTGCTCTCTATGCTATTATAAGTATCTGCTTTAACTGTTATTCCCAGCATTTGAGCAGCTGAGGTATTGAGCTACATTAATGATTATTTCAGTGACATATCGTGCGAGGTGGAAATCAACGAAAAATCAGCCCGATGGATTTTTCCCTGAATTTGGCTGCAGTCCAGCGTTGACTGCAGGATTCCAGGAAGCTCGCTTTCTGTGCAGTTCCGGGAAATATCTCAGCCCTCCACACAAAGCGGTGATCCATCAAGATTAAGTCACAAAGCAAGGATGCTCTCAGAGTCCTTATTCATCCCTCCCTCCTCGTCACCCAGTGCCCCGCTCACCCGCGGTGTTGCTCACGCTGCCACTATGATTTGAAGCCACATTCTTCGACCACTGTACCCCGTGCGACGACGGTGCACCCACAGTGACGTGAGGCAGGGAGTTTCAGGAGCGCCAGTGGGGCAGTACACCGGAAGCGGGATAGTATGCAACTTGGTTGAGAGATTGGGGAGATGTTGTTGCTCCCATGCCCTGCTGGCCTTCTCCATTGAGGTGTTGGCAGGTCCTGCGGGACAGCCCTGCCATTTTTGGCTCCAGTCCTTAGATGTTAGCGAGGAAGACTTTGCGGAGTTGGGTGTTCTGCTATCGTGTTCTACTCAACGGCGTTGGTGTTGGACAGGAGTCAGATATGGGGCCAGACTAGGTGAAGATGACAGGTTTAGTAAACCAGTTGGGTTTTGCGGACAATTTGATAACTTCCAGGTCACTGTTGCTGACAGCAGCTCAAATCTTTCATTTTGTAAGTGACACCAATAGGTTCCATCTCCATACTGGCTGTGGTCCTACATGGAGGCCCTGCATACTCTATTTGTGCCTTGGACTATTTTTAACCAATGGTGTTCCTCTCCAATGGAGAGAGATGTCTAGGTTACTATGTTGATTATGGCAAATTACCTCATTTCCTTTTTATTCATTTATGGGATGTGGGCTTCGCTGGCTAGGTCAGCATTTATTGCCCATTCCTAATTGCCCTTGAGTAGGTGGTTGTGAGCCACCTTCATGAACCGCTACAGTCCATGTGGTGTAGGTACACCCACTGTCCTGTTAGGGATGGAGTTCAAGGATTTTGACCCAGCAACAGTGTAGGACCGGTGATATATTTCCAAGTCGGGATGGTGAGTGACTTGGAGGGGGAACCTCCAGGTGGTGGGGATCCCAGGTATCTGCTGCCCTTGTCCTTCTAGATGGTAGTGGTCATGGGTTTTGAAGCTGCTGTCTAAGGAACCTTGGTGAGTTCCTGTAGTACATCTTGTGGATGTACGTACGGCTGCCACTGTGCGTCAGTGGTAGAGAGAATTAATTTTTGTGGGTGGGGGAGCAATCAAGCGGGGCTGCTTTGTCCTGGATGGTGTTGAGCTGCTTGAGTGTTGTTGGAGCTGCACTCATCCAGGCAAGTGGACAATATTCCATCACACTCCTAACTTGTAGAGTGCGGACAGGCTTTGGGGAGTCAGGAGGTGAGTTCTCCATCGTAGGATTCCCAGCCTCTGACCTGCTCTTGTAGCCACAGTATTTATACGGCTGGGTCCAGTTCAGCTTCTGGTCGATGGTAACCCTCAAGATGTTGTCAGTGGGTGAATGAGCAATGGTAATGGCATTGAATGTCAAGGGGCATTCATGTGAAGTCAAGTTCTAAAAGTGCCAGGGCGGCTTTTGAACCTACGCTCTCAGGATTATTAGCTCAGGAATGAAACATGTGGCTTCAAGGGACAAGAAGAAGATCGGGTAGCAAGCCGGCTACAAAATAGGAAACAGAAGGTAGAGGGTAAAACTAGTTACTCAGCCTGGCCAATGGTGGGAACTGACCTTCCACAGGGAATCAGGAGCTGGGATCACTATTGTTCACCATTTTCACAGTGCCCTGGGGACATGGGTTCAAATCCCACCACGGCAGCTGGTGGAATTTAAAATCAATTGGTAAAATCTGGAATCGATGGATCGTCTCAGTGATGGTGACCATGACAACTATCATCGATTGTTGTAAAGACCCAAGTGGATCACCAATGTTGCTAGCGAAGGAAATCTGCCATCCTTACCTGGCCTGGCCTACATGTGACTCCAGACCCACAGCAGTGTGGTTGACGCTGAACTGTACGCCCCAAAAACACATCGAACTGAGATTCAAAGTCACGGACTGGTCTGGCACCGGCTGCATTTTGCGGAAGAGTTTTACGGAATTCCACCACGCATTACCCGACAAAGTCTTCCCTTGCCTCTCTCCTGAATATCCCGGCTCTTGATCCTGTGGTTGGGCACCTCACATCCTGGACTCCCACCAGTGAAAAAAGGGTTTCTCGATTTACCTACAAATCCTTTGTGACAACGCCAATCGAATCACCCTGTCACCTTCTTTATGCAAGGGATCGCAAACCTAGTTTATATAGGACGGGATTCTCCGATTCCCCCAGCCCCGTGTGGATCGGCGGCACGCCGTTCGCTGACGGCGGGATTCTCTCTTCCCGTCGCCTGTCACAGGATTTCCCATGGAAGCCCCCTCCCACTCCGGCAGGAAGCCCGTGGGTGTGGGTGTGCTGCTGTCAGGAACAGAGAATCCCAACAGCTGGAGAATTCAGGCCGTAATTCCCCCTCAGAATTAGTACAGGGGCTCTCCTTGCTTGCCCCACTGTAGCGACATCAGCTGGAGCCGGCCATTTAGACCCTCGAACCTGCCCCCCGCCATTTGACAAAACGATGGCTGATCTGATAGCGGCCTGAACACCACTTTCCTGCTATTCCAAAAACTCCTTCCCCAACTCAACCTTCAATTCATTCAATGGGCGGCAAGGTGGGGCAGTGTTTAGCACTGCTGCCTCACAACGCCAGGGACCCCGGTTCGATTTCAGCCTTGGGTGACTGTCCACGTGGAGTCTGCACGTTCTCCCCGCGTCTGCGTGGGTTTCCTCCGGGTGCTCCGGTTTCCTCCCACAGTCCAAAGATGCGCAGATTAGGTGGATTGGCAATGCAGATGGTGGGCGTGGTGAGTCCATAGAATTCCAGCCAATATTACTACCTTGACATCTGTTTTTTTGGGTGGGGGGGGGTTTATTTCAACATTTGCTAACCACGAGCGGCATTGTGGTTAGAAAAAGCCGTCGAGTTTTGGATGGTGTAATGTACTATTCTGCTGCTAAGATCTGCAACCAGTGAATGTCTTTCAATGGACGTGTTGAGGTCAATGAGAGACAAAGGGTTGGATCTTCAGCGCCCATCGGGGCTGGGATCGGAGGCCGATGTGGAATTCTGCCACTAGCCTGCTCGCAGGTTCTCCGGCTTCATCCCGCACCCGGGACATTTTTCCGGAGGCTGGAGGGGGCAGATGGTGGCAGGGCTACTCACCTGCCTGTGGCGGGTAGGCCAATTGACCCAATTAAAGGCCTATTGTCAAAGGCTGATTGGAATTCTCCACTCGGCCTCCGGGTTGCCAGGTGCAGCAGGGGGCAGTGTAGCTGCCTGGAGGCTACCTCCCAGCCGCAGACCACGCACAGGATGGCCCTACCGCAAAGGACGTTCCCAATAAAATGTTTGAGAAAGCTCCAGAGAGTGGGCCTCAATTTTGAAGCGCCCTCTCATTTGCTAATGTTACGCTGATCATATTGATTTGGTTAATGATAAGCCGATGGAGGGTATTGATTGGCTAAAGTACCTCGGGAACATATAAAGAGGGACTGCTGGGTTGATCGGAGGCAGACCTATGTTACGTTGCAATCTATAAATAAGCCGACTATCCAGAAAAGGATTTGTGTCTCGTTTCATATTCCACCATCTGGCACTGGGCCCAATGACCGTGCTTTATTTACCTGCCACGGTATCCTACTGCAGCTCTAAAGCGGGAAAGCCTGCGATTGGCTCTCCATCTTCGAAAGTCCATTCACCACCCTTAATTGGGTGGTGAACCCGCCCACTGTTCATTCATTGGCCGAACAGGGAAACATCACTTCTGAGTGAAAGTTGCCCACACAATGCAGTCTTGTGATTCCTCCATCTTAACCTGACGCTGGGGTGCAGAAGCCTCCAGGAAACATTTGGCCCTGAATGTTTTTGAGGCTCCCTTAGCTTCCTGGTGCTTACGAAGATTTTCTCATTGAGTGTGAAGTCCCTGTTTTTTTCCCTTTTGCACTTATTTAAATGGAACCAATTTATCCCTGGGATGGAGGTGTGGTGGGAATGTCACTGAGCTAGTATTCCAGAGGCCCAAGTTAATGCCCCAAGGCCATGGTTTCAAATCCCACCCTTGTGGAATTTAAATTCCATTAATAAATCTGGAATTAAAAGCTGGTCTCAGTACTGGTGAAGCTATCATATAATCCATAGAATCCCTACAGTGCCATTGGAGTCTGCCAGGACCCTCCAAGTAACCCAGGCCCATCCCACTGTCCACCCCGCCCTATCCCCATAGCCTCACCTGCATATCCCTGGACTCTAAGCCAATCTTAGCATGGCCAATCCACCTAACCTGCACATCTTTGGAGGAAACCGGAGCACCCGGAGGAAACCCACGCGGACAGTCACCCAAGGCCGAAATCGAACCCGGGTCCCTGGCACTGTGAAGCAGCAGTGCTAACCACTGTGCTGCCCATCATAGATTGTTGTGAAACCGCATCCGGTTCATGATTGTTCTGAAGGAAAGTAAATCTGCCGTTCCTACCCGGTCAGGCCTACTTGAGACCCCAGACCCACGGCAGTGCGGTCGATCAAGCCACCCAGTTCAAGGGCAATTAGGGATGGGAAATAAATGGCCTTTCCCAGCGACGTGCACACCCCGTGGAAGAACAAAGAAGAAAAAAAATATTTTGTTTTGTAGGAGCAATGGATTTGAAAGTCCAGGAAAGAGCAAGGCCTATCCAGTTCACCTTCTATCATGCTGATAGCTGTACACGCAAGGATAATGGAGTTGTTCACTTAAACGCGAGGATTCACAGAATGACAACATAATGTAGTAGAGAAGAGGCCTTTCGGCCCATCGAGCCTGCACCAACACTTGAAAAACACTTAACCTACCTACCTAATCCCTATTGCCAGCACTCGGCCCATAGCCTTGAATCAGTGCTCATCCAGGTACTTTTTAAAAGATGTGAGGCAACCCGCCTCTACCACCCTCCCAGGCAGCGCGTTCCAGACCGTCGCCACCCTCTGGGTAAAAAAGCTTCTCCTCAAATCCCCCCTGAACCTCCTGCCCCTCACCTTGCACTTCTGTATCCTCGTGACTGACCCTTCAACAAAAGGGAACAGCTGCTTCCTCTCCACCCTGTCCAGGCCCCTTTTAAGCTTGTCCACCTCGATCAGGTCGCCCCCTCAGTCTTCTCTGCTCCAGCGAAAATCAATCTCCATCAAGTCTTTGCGTGAGCTATACAAAGAGTACACCCGGAGTCACTGTGAGCAGCTCTGGGCGCCACTCCTTAGGAGGTCTTGGGGGAGAGTGTAGATTTACCAGACAGACACTGGACTCGAAGGGTTGAATCATGAGGGAAGAGAGTGGACAAAGTAGATAGCGGCTGGATATAGCACTTGGGGAGAATGGGATCAAAGGCTATGGGGAGAAAGCAGGATTAGGCTATTGAGTTGGATGATCAGCCATGTTCGTGATGAATGGCGGAGCAGGCTCGAAGGGCCAAAAGGCCTCCTCCTGCTCCTATCTCCTATGTATCTATGTAGCTATATATCTATGTAATCAAAATTGGGCTCCTGAGAATTCAGAAGGCTGAGATGATCAAAGATGTTGAGACATTGAGGGGAGCGGATAGGTGAGGTGGGGAGTCTAGGATTGCGGGACAAGGTCTAAAAATTAGAAGCCGACCTTTCAGGGGTGAACTATTTCCGCTCACAAAGGTGGTAGAGGTTTGGAACTTGCTTCCACAAATTGCAATTTACACTAGATGATTTGTGAATTTCAAACTGAAATTGACAGACCAAAACAAGGTTATTCAGCGATGGGGCTGGGCGAGTAATTTAGCGTTCGGTCACAGATCGGACGTGAGCTCATCGAGTGGTGGAAAAGGCTCAAAGAGCTGAATGGTCTCGGTCTACCTATGTTTGTTATTGGTCTTCAATAGACCCAGGTACGGCAAATGGCGCAGTAGTGGAAAGAGCTTTGGGAACCAAAAGAGACCATTTTAATATTCCCAAGGCAGCAGCGCGGGTTCAATTCCTGTACCAGCCTCCCCGAACAGGCACCGGAATGTGGCGACTAGGGGCTTTTCACAGTAACTTCATTCAAGCCTACTTGTGACAATAAGCGATTATTATTATTGTTATTATTACTTACCAAAACTCAAGACAACTGGGCCAACTGCATACAAGGACAGGGATTTAATAACATGTAATGCACAGTGGATTACCTCGATGCGGCAGGTCTGTCCCTTTAATATCACAAAGTCTAAATTGATGTTCAGTAAACACAGGTCAGGTCATCTGGAGCTCAATTGCACGTTGGCCAGCGGATTTTGCAAGATCCTGAGGGGTCTTGACAGGGTGGGCGTGGAGAGGATGACAGGGTGGGCACGGAGAGGGTGTTTCCTCTTGTAGGACAACCGAGAACTCGGGGGTCCCTGTTTAAAAATAAGGGGGTGGCCCATTTAAAACGGAGATGAGGCAAAAGATTTTCTCCGAGGGTCGTGGGTCTCTGGAATTCTCTTCCTGAAAAGGTGGTGGAAGCAGAGGCTTTGAGTATTTTTAAGGTGGAGGTGGATAGATTCTTGGTAAGCAAGGCGGTGAAAGGTTATCAGGGGGTAGGAGGAATGCAGAGTTGAGCTTACCTTTAGATTTGATTAAGCGTTGGAGGAAGCTCAAGAGGCTTTCTGGCCCGCTCTTGTCCTTCGTCCGTATGTTGGATTGTTGTCATCGGTTACGGGTTGAAATCTCACTCGGGGCCAGTAACTTTAAGATTGTTTATTTTTACCTGTAGCGTGGAAAATTGAAGCACAAGGTATTCAATGGAAGATTCTCTAGTGGCGACAGTATTAGGTTGGATTCTATCACCGAAGGCAATCTTTGCAGAAAGCTTTGCAAGCGAATAACGGCTACAACATCGCGATAGGTTTATCGAAAAATAGCTCGCCATTTGTTGGTCGCGGACCCCTCACTAAAGGGGCAGATGCTACGTCGCAGAGTCGCAACTTTAGAATGGGCCCCGGAACAGACTGCCTCCCCAAGCCCACATCGCAGGGTATCAAGGTTGTCCGTTCAGGCTGGTCCTAGTCTTGGAGGTTTCATCAAATGGCCTCTCAGTCTCCAATTTTCCCGACCCAGTCTTTTTAGTCCACCCACCTCACCCCCCCCCCCCCCCACCCATCACTATATGGACGTGTCTGCTTTGGTGGGTGAGATACCTTCAATTCACCAAGAGGCCGAGAGAGCGAGTGAACATAAGGCTTTATTAGTCGTGAACTAGCCTAGCCAGAGCCGGTTGTACAGATGAGTGCCACCCCCAGGTGGCCAGGTTATATATGGCCCCGGTGAGGGCGGAGCCAGAGGCGGAGCCCAACAGGGTTACAGTACAGTATCTGGAAGCAGCTCGTATCACCACTTCCAGGTCAAAGGTCACATTAGGGGGATACAATGGTTCTAGTGTCATGCATTATGGTGAATACATTCACCACAGTGGGGAGGCTGCATCTGAAGAGGGTGGCGCGTTCCCCTGCTGGGAGCTGCGGGCAGTGATCTCGAGCGCGCCGCTCCCGGTCACGTGATGTGAGCGCGGGAGCGGCTGCGTTTCGGCAAGCTCCGTCTCCGCTCACCTTTCAATCCGTCATTCTCAGCCCGCTGCCCATTTCATACTCGCTGCTTCTGAGGCTGCGCCCGCTCGCGCCCGCTTGCGCCGTGCCCCTGGAAGTTCCTGATTGGCCTTTTGTTGCGAGGAAGAGCCGAGATAAAATGTTACAATCCTCGTTTGTTTGTGGGGGTGTCGGCGTGGGCTGGGGCGGGGCCCAGCTCATAGGGTAACGCGGTGTTTGTGATGGGATGCCGGGCGGGAAGTCCCCCCCCCCGAACCCGGTCCCGAGCGAGCGGTGGGAGATGAGCCCCAGGTTGAGTTTGAAAATTGGCTTTGATAGTCTTAATTTGGAGGCTGGAATGCATCAGATTCGATGGAGCACAACATACCCTGTTTTCGAGGCCAAGGCCCAGTCAGGCCCATCGACCACTGGTCCTATAATGTCCTACTCGCGATGCTCGTCATGCGGGGCGAGAGGTGGCCGAACGGCTCCTGAGGAGCACTAATTGATCCGCCCTATGCTATCTTTTGCCTTCTCGCGTGACGTGGGAGGCCCCTTTATCCTGCACTTCACTTCACCCTGTGGTTCTATAATTCTGATTGTTACTCCCTGGTGATCGTGTTGCTGACTTTTTATTGTTGTCTTTTCTCCCTGTAGGGGGAGTGCGAAATGTGAGCGCGATGGTCTGTGGCGTTCATTATCCTTAGCCTCTTATCCTGTGTTCATAAGATAATTTTGAGTCAGTTATTGGAAGCGTGATTTGTGCACTGTTTTTACGCCTTTTGGTTGATTATGTCTGACAATCATTGTGGTCGGGGGGAGGAGAGTGCTTTTTTTTGGTCACCCCTTGTCTCGTTTATAAAGAGGGCGAGTGGAGCTGGGGCGGGGTGAAGGACAGGTGGCTATGGTTGGTAGGGTTAGTTCAGTCCTCACTGAGATTGAGGATAGCCCCCCCCCCCCCCCCCCCCAGTCAGAGCTAATCCATTTCTTTTGGATATGTATATTCATGGAATTAACAATCCATGTCTTCATCCTTCTTTGGCCTGGGGGCAGGGGGGTGGGTGGGGGGGGGGGGGGGGGGGGGGCATGTCTTCATCCTTCTTTGGCCTGGGGGCAGGGGGGTGGGGGGGGGCATGTCTTCATCCTTCTTTGGCCTGGGGCAGGGGTGGGGGGGTAGCGGGGGAGAAGGGAGGATCCCGGCCCTCCCTCCCCGGGTGTCTAATTGTTGGGCGTCTTAACATTCCTCTTCGTCTCGGTCAGGGACCCCTTTCTTGGGCGGAGCTGGAATAATCATCCTCTTACAGTGCGTTGCCCTCGATGGAGTTGGGAAGGTGCAGGTTTGATGGGGGGTGTAGGTTTTTAGGCTGTGCCGGAGGCCGAGGGGGTGGAGGTTCCCATGTGTCGGTTGGTGCTGGGCTGAGCCAGGCACGGTGCTGCGGTTGTTATCCTGTTGCCCCCGGGGGCTCGGGATGTTCCTCTCCGAAGTTGTTGGCTGGGTGGGTGGGGGTGTGTGTGGGGGGGGGGGGGGGGGGCCCTCCTGGGAAGCTGGGTTTTGTTTCTTCGTCTCTGTGGTACGAGAGGGCCTGGGGATGGGTTGAGTTCTGTGCGTTGGCGAGGGGTCGGTCGGGGGTCACCCACTTGATGACTGAGAGGCCTACCTTACTCTTCGCTGGCGGGTCTCGCCATCTGGTGGGATAGTTCTGGCAGGTCTTGTTATTGACGCCGGAGGCTCTCTCCCTCCCCTCTCTTCAGAATTTTGGTTCTGCGCTGGGCCTGTTTGTTGGTGTTCCGTTGTGTTGAGCAGCATGTGTGTGTAAGACTCCGTTGATCTGGGGTTTCCGGGTAATTTCTTTTGTCTTTGCTGAAGTGGGTATGACAAATCCGCTCCCGGCCTTCTAACTGGGTGGAAATGGCCTGCAATTCGGGAAGAGAAGGTCGTGTTGGGACGTGCTGGCGCTACCGGAGTTAAGGGGGGGGGGGGGGGTGTACGTCGGTGCGCACCCAATCGGGGGGGTGCGGGGTTTATCTTGATTTCCCGCGATTATTGCGGGGTTGTGCAGAGTGGGGGGGGGGGGGGAGTGCGCCATTTTGTCATGTCATGTTTTCACGGTCCGACCCTGTTTCTCCCTCTGTCTCTGGTGGGGTGATAGGAGTATCTCGTTGCGTTCAATGGTTGTATTAAGCCAGTTGTGACGTTGCTACGCTGTTCCATGCTGCGCTCCTGTGGGTTTGATCCGTTTGCGTTTGTTTTGTACCTCCCTTGCTTTATGGTGATGTATTGTTCTGTAATTCTGTTGCGTTATTTCATAAAATGCAAAAAAAATTTTTTAAGCGGCCACGCTCGCGTAACAACAGACCGAGCTAACTCATGCGCCATCGCCACTGGGAGCTTATTGAGGGGGTGCATCCAAAGGTGTGCAGGTGAGGTGGGTATACGAGGATAGTGCGGGGGAGTGGGCCTAGCTACGGTGCTCTTTCAGAGGGTGGGTGCAGACCCGATGGGCTGAATGGTCTCCTTCTGCACTGTAGGGATTCTACAGTTCAATGGAATCACCCTCAGGTTCAGTGGGCCGGCATGTGCTCGAATGAACAGATTCCAGTGTTGAGCCTTGGAGGCCCTCGATGACGAGTCAAACGCCCCTGGCGTTTCGGTAGCACCTTTACACTAGTATCTCTGAAGGCCACAGGGCGTAGATCAAACCGTCCGGGTCCAGAACCCCCCCTCCCCCCCACCCACACCCCCAAACCCAAGCTGCGTCAACCTTGGCGTTCCTCCTCAGTCAATGCCAATCCCCAATCCCCCCCCCCCCCACCCCCCCACCCAGCCCCCCACCCCACCCCCCATCCAACCCTGCTGTAGCCCCAGTAACTAATGACTAATGCATCACCGCATTTCGGGAAGGGTGTCTAGCGAAGTGAATAAAGCCCAACGAGATCTCTTGGGCACCCGTTAAAGAATTACGACGCCCCGGTCTCACGTGGGGGGGGGGCGGGGGTCGCTTGATGAAATAAAACTGTGTGAAAATGTCCTTTTGTGCATATACACCAAAGCACGTACGCACAATGCGGAGGCGCACACGCTCACGCACACGCAACCCACAACACACACAAAAAAGAACTCCACACTGCAGGTGGAACGAGAACTACTGCATCCCCCATAAATCAGTTGGGGTCGGAGGCAGTGAGGGCGGGTAGTGGGGAGGGGTGGCGAATGTTAAAGGCAGGTGCCGTCACTGCTGCCTCCATGAGGCGACGGCCAATCAGGCTCCACACTCCCCCTAACAGATGGGCACATAAAGAGTGCAGAGGCACAGTGCAGAATCATTCAGCTTAAACCTCGAGGGCAGCGACAGCAGCGAAAGGAACGGCTGTTGGGACTATCAGCATCCCAACCTCTTTTTTTTTAAATTTTGAGTCTGTGAGGGTGCACGCGTGTGAGTGAGTGTGTGTGTGTGTGTGTGTGTGTGTGTATGTGTCGTGTGCACGCACGCACCAGTGTACAACACTTTATGTGCATCGGAAACCATTTGAAGACAGAAGAGAAAATAAGACCTTAGCAACTGTGCTCCTCTGGTACATATTTCCTCCTCCCCCCACCCCCCACCCCCACCATCACCCCCAAGAAGATTCAAGGCTCTACGGGATTTAAAGAAATCGCCTCTCTGCACATTAAGAATGGTCACTGTAGGTATTTGGATTTTTTTTTTCCTCTTTCTTCGGCGGTTCGACCCTCCCTCGTCCTTTCAGTCCCTCTCTTGTTGTCTTTTGTTTCTGTGGCAATGCTCCTAAGATGTGTGTAAGAAGGCTTTTGTGTGTCTTTCTGATGTAAAATGGCCCCGCGCTCACTCTCTCTCTCTCTCTGCCTCCCTCTCTTTCTCTCCTCCTCGAGGGAAGCTGGGTGGGTCTCGAATCTCCAAGGACACGAGACGCACAGAGGGCAAAGGGGGGGGGGTGCTTCAGTGAACGCACCCCCCGAACACACCTCCTCCTCCCTCCCCACCCCAATCTCCCCCCCCCTACCCCCCAACACCCTAATTCTGCCCGGCGGTGGATTGCAAAGTCTCGGCAGCACCCTTGCGATGGAGATATCGCCGTCGTTTTTTTTTTTGTTTATTGCTGCTGATGTGCTTCGATTCTCCATTTGGAAAAGGGAGGGGTACATTGTGCGTGTTGTTGAGGGTGGGGTGAAGGGAGGGGGGGTGAGGGGGATGGGTTGGCACGAGGGGTACCAGCCCGGTGTTTGTGCAGTTTACCCCACAAACCCACCTGGGACCATTTAGCCTCAGCCCCAGATCGAGGAATTTGCAATGAAATCGCCGGGTTCTGCTGAAGAGGCGGGGAGGGGGTGATGGCAAGGGACGGTGCGGGGGAGGGGGGGGAGGGGGGGGGGTGTATCAGAGAGATAAAAATAGGTGCCAACGCCACGATTTCTAATGCATCGGGCAGCAGCCCCTTCAATCCATCCCACTAAACAAGCACAAAGGTGGGGAACTGCAGGAATTTCTATATCAAAGGGAATCAGATTTCCATCGGCCAAACGTTACCGGGATTGAAAAGCCCGCAGTTGGGTTCCCCCCCCCCCCCCCACCCCCCCTAAACGCACAGCACCAGAGATCCATTCTGTTCAATTAATGCAATGGGCGAGAGATCTGTGAGGTGTCCTCCTTATTCAGCCGGTTAACGTTGTGCAAAGATGAAAGGTTCCAGCCAGCAGCAGGACAAAAGGATGCCTTTTGATTTCGAAATTCAACAATAATTTGGCTGCTTCTCCCACCAACCAACCAACCAACCCTTCCTCCCGTTGTGGGAGATTGCTCCTGATCCAAATTGAACATTCCAGGGCAGGTTGTACCGCACCTTTCCAAAAAAAAAAATTTGAAATGCTTAGCAAATTGAAGCAGCAAAAAAAAAAAGCGTCGGATGCAGGGTTGCGATCCCAGAATATTGCAATCTTAGCATCTGGAGAAGTGACCGGGGTGGTGATTTACTCAGGCTTATTTGTCACAGGCAGCCATTGGTCCTTTTAAATAGGGATTGGTTTAATGCCTGCCTCCGAGATCTGACGCACCTTCTAACAAAGCCGCAATTTTGCTTGCTCGTAACGCTTCCGTTCCCTCCCCCCCATCACCCCACCCGCTCTCCCCCCCCCCCCCCACCCCACACACTTACCCTGCCCACCCCTCCCTCCGTCGCTAGCCTCACGCCACCACCCCGGCCAACCCCTGTGGAAACGTGATCGGCGGCTGAGGAATTGTCGGAATGCAAAATGAGCAGATCTGACTGTAGCGGGGCTCCTCTCTCTCTCTCTCCCGTTGGCATGAAAAGGTTTTTTTTTTTAATTGATGCAAATTTGCGTTCGCCTTTGCGAGCCAGACCCGAGACACCGGGAGGGATGCTCGCTCCAGTGGGCGGCTCAATTGCAAATGTCCACGCACTTGCTGCGTGGCTCGTCGATGCACGGGGAGGGGGTGTCGGTGCGCACCTCCCCGCCTGTGGGGGGCCCTTCGAACGGTGGAAAGGCCTAGATTCGTTTCGCCTTTTAAGTCAGCTGGGTGGGTTAGAGGTCAACTGGTGGATCTGCTACTCTTCCTGTTGACCCACGACCTCTTGCTCCCACCTGACTTTCTTTCTCCGCAACCGCGCCCTGTTCCCCCCCCCCCACCCCCCGCCCCACAACGCCACCAAAGCGAGGCTGTGCCCGCCCCCACCCCCTTCAGCCCAGTCTGAATGAGGAGTAGGCCAAGGATGCAATCACATCTAGCTTTGTGAGAAAGGTGGACAGGTTGAGGGTAGGGTGGGTGTGTGGGGGTGTGGTTAGGAGCGGGAGGGAGGGGCATTGTTAGGAGGAGAGGAATTGGGGTGGCGACAGTTCTGAAGGGAAGGATTGTGAAATGAACTCAGGGCAGGCACCGCCTTCCCTTTTAACTACCTGCTGGGGGGGGGGGGACAAATGTCCGTCAGCGGATTGAGGCCGCAGGGCTGTGCCCACCTCACGCCAACACCACGGCGATCACGAGGGTGGCATCTGCCCTGGGGTGCGGCCACCTCCAAAATGGGATGATGCCATTGACCGTATAAAGGTTGACCATCAAGAAAGCGAACCGTATATCTCTCCCCTCCCACTGTCGACATCAGGGCGCTTATTAATTAATTTCCTGATCTGAAAACTATCCGGACTGTGTTTCCTCCTCAAATCCCGTATTTAATATGCTCCCTCGGTTTGATCCACCCCCTATAGTGTCTCACCTCGGCTGTCTGACACAAGGCAGAGTTCGTTATTTGAAAGTCAGGCTGCCGGTTTTGTTTTTCGTTTTGGGAGGTGTCGGGGGCGAGCGCCGTTCCCCTCCCATCAGCTTCGTCACAAATTAATTCAGTCGCACGTTGGTCGAGCCGCTAATGAGAGTCAGTCAGGCAATGGCTGGCGCCCTGCTCGATGCCACGGCCGGCCAGAGGCTGGCCAATTCCAACGAGACTCACATTTGTTTTGTCCCCAATTATTATTTTTTTGTATAGAGACCATCGTTCTAAAACAGAAACTGGCTGAAGGAATAGTGGAGAAAGAGGTGGATTTAAACATTTTTTAAAATCCTGTTTCGGAAGAAGAAATAGCACTTTGAAAAAAAAAGTAGTCGGTGACAGATCGAAATCAGTGACAGAAATCAGAGGGCAGCACGGTAGCATTGTGGTTAGCACAATTGCTTCACAGCTCCAGGGTCCCAGGTTCGATTCCCGGCTTGGGCCACTGTCTGTGCGGAGTCTGCACATCCTCCCCGTGTGTGCGTGGGTTTCCTCCGGGTGCTCCGGTTTCCTCCCACAGTCCAAAGATGTGCAGGTTAGGTGGATTGGCCATGATAAATTGCCCTTACATATATAGAACATACAGTGCAGAAGGAGGCCATTCGGCCCATCGAGTCTGCACCGACCCACATTAATCCCTCACTTCCACCTTATCCCCGCAACCCAATAACCCCTCCCAACCCTTATGGACACTACGGGTAATTTAGCATGGCCAATCCACCTAACCTGCACGTCTTTGGACTGTGGGAGGAAACCGGAGCACCCGGAGGAAACCCACGCAGACACGGGGAGAACGTGCAAACTCCGCACAGACAGTGACCCAGTGGGGAATCGAACCTGGGACCCTGGCGCTGTGAAGCCACAGTGCTAATCACTTGTGCTACCGTGCTGCCCTTAAGTGTCCAAAATTGCCCTTAGTGTTGGGTGGGGTTACTGGGTTATGGGGATAGGGTGGAGGTGTTGACCTTGGGTAGGGCGCTCTTTCCAAGAGAAGGTGCAGACTCGATGGGCTGAATGGCCTCCTTCTGCACTGTAAATTCTATGAAAAACCATACTGCTTTCCTGCAAAGTTAAGCATTTTGTCCCTGGAAGCCACCAAAAATGTTTTAGCAATTGTACCCTCACCAATATCTCTTCCCCACAAACAAAATATTCAAAACATCATTTTGTTCCTCCTTGGGTCTCCCTCCCAGCGAAGACAATGAGACAGCAAGCACTGTAAACCGGGCTAATGGCTAGGGTTTCTGGTACCTTCGGTGCCGGCGTTTGAATGGGGTATGACCTTCTTTTTGCCTGCTCCTTCGCCAAATGCCCCGACAGCAACTCAGGCACGCTGGTGTCAGGATGCAGGCGCTGCATTTTGTACGATCGGAGCGTGTCGAAAGGAGTCACGTCCGTCTCCCTTCCTCGCATTGAAACAAAACAACAAAAATAGTAAGGCAGCGAAGGCAAAGCCATTCTTCACTTGACCTCATTACACAGTTCTGTTTGGCTACAGTGTATTCCACTGCTGACGGCTTTGGGTAGGGGGGAGAGAGAGAGAGACAGAGACAGAAAATAGAGGGAGCCAAGCTTTTATTCATTGCTGGTAATAAATGCATGTAGCAATTGGCGCACCTGTATTACCGCAGGTACTTATTCAAAGAGGGTTTTTCGTGGCAATGAGCCTGGTGCTTATTTCTAACAATTGCCTCATCTAAAGACTTCTTGAGTTAAGTAAATAATTGGCAGGATAAGGAGCCTGTGATGCAGGAGATGGACTGCGGGAGATGGGAGGGAAACATAGGCCATTTCAACAACAGCATAAATTCGAAACCAGTCCACTGTTTGAATTTATTTGTGCAGTGTTTAGGCAGAAGAAATCACTCAGAATATTTACATTCTTATTCTGGATTCAGATAAGGAATGCATCTGCTGAAGTTAGTGGTGTTCCCCAGACACCCCCACCATTTAAAAAAGGGGTGTTTGATTTAATTAATCCCCCCCTCCCCAATTGATGGAATTCTTAAAGTCTCTCGTCTATTCACATTATATATATATATATACATGTTTAATTTTTAAAATGACCTATCACACTGTAACAGCCCCAGCACCAACACAATATACACCCACCCTCATGCCTCTGCATTGCCAATGCATGCTGATGGATAAGAGGCCAAATACACTGCAGATCAGCCCCAAGATAGACATCCCACAATCTGTTAAAAACAAAACCCAATCAACAAAATGCCCAAAGGTGCCACCCAGGAAGGGACGGAGGGGAACAGGGAAATAGGAATACTAGTCTTGTACACTAAACTGGAACACCAGTAAAACAGGCAAATAAGAATACTGGTCCCAACTGGTCTTGTATACTAAAATGTGACACCAGTAAAACAGGGAAATAAGAATACTGTTCCCAACTGGTTTTGTATACGAAATTGGAACACCAGTAAAACAGGGAAATAAGAATACTGGTCCCAACTGGACTTGTATACTAAAACGGAACACCAGTAAAACAGGGAAATGAGAATACTGTTCCCAACTGGGCTTGTATACTAAAACGGAACACCAGTAAAACAGGGAAATAAGAATACTGGTCCCAACTGGTCTTGTATACTAAAACGGAACACCAGTAAAACAGGGAAATGAGAATACTGGTCCCAACTGGTCTTGTATACGAAACTGGAACACCAGTAAAACAGGGAAATAAGAATACTGGTCCCAACTGGGCTTGTATACTAAAACGGAACACCAGTAAAACAGGGAAATAAGAATACTGGTCCCAACTGGGCTTGTCTATGAAACTGGAACACCAGTAAAACAGGGAAATGAGAATACTGGTCCCAACTGGTCTTGTATACTAAAATGTGACATCAGTAAAACAGGGAAATAAGAATAGTGGTCCGAACTGTGTTTTTTTTTTCCTTTTGGGCATCTGTATGCGGTGTCGACAGTAAGTCTTAATCCCAAATCTATTCCTTGAATCAGCCTCACCTTGTCAAAAATCAAGGATGGGAAATCTCTGTTCTACGAGCACAGGTTAATCATTATTTCCTTCTGAATTTTAAAGCTGGGAGGCACAGTAATGTAATCTGTAATTATTAATCCGCAGTCACAATAGGCGATGATTATTTCCACGGCCTATTGTATTTTTTAGATGTGAGCAGAATTTCCCTTCCCCCGTCGCTTTTGCGCGCCCTGAAACAAGAAACCAGAAATGCAGGCGACGTTCGCTTGTTCAGGCTCCAAATGGGAAATTGGCGCTTGTTTGAATCCCTCCTTGTCATTATTCTTCCCGACTAATCACTGGCCCTGAGACCCAAATGTTCTTGGCTCCCACGGGCTCCTTGGATCTTCCGAGCCAGATAATGGGGCAGCGCACGGGGCCAACAAGCTGCCTCCTTTATCCCATTGGTCCCGTTACAGAGGAACAAAAACATGAGAACCCAGAAGGATAAAGCAGGGAAATAAGAATTCTGGTCCCAACTGGTCTTGCATACTTTAAAATGGGGCACCAGTAAAGGAGGGAAATAGGAATACTGGTCCGATCTGTTTATTCCTTCTGTGAAGACATTTGTGATATTGTCGACTGATCTTCATGAGCTCAGAGTCCAAAAATGGTGGCTACAAAATGCAGAATTCTTGAGGCATCCATTGGCCGATGTCCGGGCCACACAAAACAGGGCTTGCGATGCAAATGTTGTGTTTGCTAAATTAATCGAGGTGGCGGGGTGGGGGGGTGGGGGGGTGGGGGGGGGGGGGGGGGGGGGCGGGGAGAGGGGTGCTCAAAGTGCGCAATTCAGACAGGCTTAGGACCCAACACACCGACTCTTTTCAAAAAGGAATGGAGTCCTTGTCAACTAATTCAACGCTGTACGTAGCTCGTAAGGAATATTTTTCCACGATGTAATCTCGCACACTCGCACGCAGGTCACGCTTTAAGAGCGAAGGGCGTCCTGCGAGAAAAAAGGTGGCCTTTTATCAGTTGACTGTGGCTGCCAGAGATTATTTTTAGCTTGAGTGTGTGTGAGGGGTTTTGTGATAATAGAAGCTATCGCCGTCTGGTATTAAGCAACAACTCAGAACTTGGGCGCAAGACGAGTGAAAGCTCAATTGTTAAACCACAGAACCTCTGACTCATTGTGTACATTTTAATTTTTTTTTTTCCTTCCCCCAGCAGAGAAAAGTAAATGTGTTTCGGCAATGAATGGTCCTTCTCTGATTCAGAAACACAAGGTCACGCCTGTTTTGTCTAAGAGCTTGCTACATTTGCTCTTCTTTAAAAGGATTCGTGTGTCTCATTTTTTAAAAAAAATCTCTTCACCCCCAACACGCACCCCCCCCCCCCCCCCCCCAAACCCCCACCCGGCTCCCCGTAGAATGATCAGCCACTTAAAACGAGAGAAGCATACACCAACCTTTGCACTGCACTTGCCTTCTCTGGGAATCGATGGAGCATTTGTCTTTTTTTAAAAAGGCTCTCATTACACGATCTGCAATCGTATCAAACCAAAGTTACTTTGAAAAGAAAACCCTCCAAAATCCAATTGAGGTTTACAAGTGGGGGGACGGCGTGGCGGGGCAGTGGTTAGCACTGCTGCCTCACGGTGCTGAGGACCCGGGTTCGATCCCGCCCCCGGGTCACTGTCCGTGTGGAGTTTGCGCATTCTCCCCGTAGTCTGCGTGGGTCACGCCCTTCCACAGCCCAAAAGGGTGTGCAGGGTGGGCGGATTGGCCACTCTAAATTGCCCCTTAATTGGGGGGGAAAAAAGAATTGGGTTCACTAAATTTTTTAATAATAGAGAAAAAGGTTTGTAACTGGGTTTGGAGCACCGTGGTAAGCTTACAGTTTATTGAGATGCGATTGGATTAGTGTATGCTGGTTAAGGTTTTAGAGGAAGGGTATGGGTTTGAGGGGCAGGGGGGGGAGGTGTGGATGGGGGCAGGGGTGTCCTGATCAGATGGGGAGTGGACAACGCGACCTATTGGTTCTGCCCCCAGTTGACACCCCGATCTTTCTTCTCCACTGCGGGGCAGCCCCAGCGGCTGGTATTCGGGTGCCCTTTATGGAAGGCCGCGGTTGAGGCAGCTGGGGATGAGTGGAAAGCGAACGCCCGCCGGTCAGTTTCACTTTCCTGGCGCTGCCCGCTCTCCATGGACCGGCATACGGGGTACCCTGGACGGAGCTTGCGAGGCCGGCCAATCACGGCGAGGCAAATGGAGAAATGGGGGGGGGGGGAAGAGGACAGGAGAAGAAAATAACGCAGTGCTACGCAGACTGCATCCGAATAGTGGAGCGCCAGCCTTAAAGGGCCACCCTCCTCAATTAGTCTCACTTGGCGGCCAGGGACGCGTGGAAATGCATCGTAGCGTCACTTGCACAGATGAGACGGTTCTCGAGAAGGACACATTACTCAGCTCCGCCCACCCTTTAGTTGTAAAAGGACAATATCTCTTTAAAATGCGCATGTTGTACCGCAGCATCTGTAAATCTGAAAGGCAAAGACTCCGTCGGCAGGATTTCAATTCTCTGTCGCTCTCTCGCTCGTCAGTTTTACTTTCCCAGTCCCTGTTCTCTCACCCCGGGGGGCCAAATGCACGTATTATATCAACCCCCCCCCCCCAACCGCTGCCTGTGGAAATCGCGCTCTCAGCCCCTGCCACACGAGACAAGCTGGGGCGAGCCTGCCTTTCGAGCGTCGGGCCAACTCGCCCTCAGCCCCTTCCCCCCGAGACGCTCAGAGCCCTCCCCGCCCGTCGGCATCGGGGTCCCACCGGGCAGGCTATCGAACCGCCAACCTGCCGAATGGTCCCGTGGCCTCGTCTCAGGACAACGCGTGGGTGCGTCCGCGATGACGCCTGCCTCTCCACTGACGGGAAAGTTCCCTTCGTTGGGGAGCGCGGCCGTGCAGGAATCACTCCACTGGCGGGCACAGACGTAGCAACCCCATCCGATGCTTGTTAAAGTCGAAAATGAATCCGGGGGGCAGGGGGGAGAAACCCCCCCCCCCCACAAACCATGAACCGGTAGCGTAGTGGACAGCGTTCACCCACTGGAATGTGCGACCTCGCCTGATGTGATTGAAGGCTGCCTTTGTGGCAATGAGTACGGTATTCTCCATAAGCAATACAATCGGGGGCAATGCACTAACTGCAATCCCAGGATGTTACAGGGGTGCCCACGTGTACCTCACGAGTCAGGAGCCCGTCACCTTCATGAAACAAAGCTTTTCCTACTAACACTCTTCCCAGTTCCAAAATGGCTGCCTTGTGGTCCTGGAGTCTAAAATGGTGCCAGCTACGCATCGCATGCACCGATCCGGCAATGTTATAGGTTTGATTAAGTGCTTGAGGGGGGTACGTAACTAATGGTCCTCCTTCGCTTCAGAAAATGTCAGCGTGGCACGTCTCCACTTTTACTTTCTGATTACATTCTCGCTTGCACAGAGGCAGATTAGTCAGGTGCCTGTGACAGAGATGAGCGCAGAGCAGTGAGGCAGTCAGGCCGGACGCCAGTCTGAGAGAGCTGCCTGAAAGAACTGCCGAGCTGATCCATCAAGAGGTACAAATTCTGGAAATACGTCAGGATGCTGGGAGTCAAAGCAGAACCAGGCCCCGGCCAGAGCCAGCTCGGTCTGACACCCCTGAGCCATTTGCCATTTTCCCCGGGGTTGAATAAGAGAATGCCTCAGCTCGTGCATTCCCCCACAAAAATGCCCAGCAGGGGAGATTTTTTTTCAACCTTTTTTCCTGCAGTGACATTCCCTCATCTCTACACAGCATCTTCTTATTGTCTTCCAACCTTTCGGCCCGGTCGATGTTCTGTGGGGCCTAGCCCCCTCCACCGAAGCCACCCCTCCCCCCCCACTCCCCTCACAAAGGGGGAAAGACAAAATAGGCTCTGTTTGGCCGCTACCTGCCTTGGGTTTTAAACATCCCAAGAATAAAAGGAACCTTTCTGCGGATTCCACATGGCAGAGGGACTGGGTGTGTCGTTTCCCAGGTTTGGTGATACTTCCCGGCGGCAAGGGCAGCCATGCCAGGTCAAAGGGCATTGCCTCAAGGCAGTCCAAACTCCACTGACGTGTCGTCGTGGGCGATGCGTTGCAAAGGATGGAAGGTGGAACTGTATAGGAAGGTCGCACGCCACTAGGGTTCCAAGCACATTGGACGCAAGCTGTGCCACCCTTGGCTGATGCGTCACGTCGATTTGATTACAATGCGTCAGGGAACAAGACGCTGTCCCTCACATGAGGGTTCCAACCACGTGCTGTCTTTGAGCGACTGAGGAGCCCCCCTAACTAGGGCTGCCACTTAGTTGATGAAGTGAAGCAAGACAACAGAGTTACACAACATCCCGTCACCTTCCAACTTCAATCATTTAAAACAAACATAATCGCAGCTGAATGTGGTATGGAGTAGGAATTATGGGTGGACTGATTTATATTTGAATGATTATATTCATCATTTGTGGCTTTGACACTCACGCTGGACGGTTGTCATGGCGGTAACATCTAAACTCCTCTTCCATAATTCCCCTCGACTGACACAAGGGGACATAAATTTAAGGTGAATGGTGGAAGATATAGGGGGATGTCAGAGGTAGGGGGCGACATTCTCCGACCCCCCGCTGGGTCGGAGAATCGCCGGGGGCTGGCGTGAATCCCGCCCCCGCTGGTTGCCGAAGTCTCCGGCACCAGAGATTCGGCGGGGGCGGGAATCGGGCCGCGCCGGTTGGCGGGCCCCCCCCGCTCGATTCTCCGGCCCGGATGGGCCGAAGTCCCGCCGATAAATTGCCTGTCCCACCGGCGTAAATTAAATCACCTACCTTACCGGCGGGACAAGGCGGCGCGGGCGGGCTCCGGGGTCCTGGGGGGGGCGCGGGGCGATCTGGCCCCGGGGGGTGCCCCCACGGTGGCCTGGCCCGTGATCGGGGCCCACCGATCCGCGGGCGGGCCTGTGCTGTGGGGGCACTCTTTCGCTTCTGCCTCCGCCACGGTCTCCACCGTGGCATGCGCCGCCCGGAGATGTCATTTCCGCGCCAGTTGGCGGGGCAACAAAGGCCGTTTCCGCCAGCTGGCGGGGCGGAAATTCCTCCGGCGTCGGCCTCGCCCCTCAATGTTGGGGCTTGGCCCCCAAAGATGCGGAGCATTCCGCACCTTTGGGGCGGCGCGATGCCCGTCTGATTGGCGCCGTTTTGGGCGCCAGTTGGCGGACATCGCGCCGTTTCGGGAGAATTTCGCCCAGGTTCTTTACCCAGAGAGTAGTGGGGGCATGGAATGCACTGCCTGTGGAAGTAGTTGAGTCGGAAACATTAGGGACCTTCAAGCAGCTATTGGATAGGTACATGGATTACGGTAAAATGATATAGTGTAGATTAATTTGTTCTTAAGGGCAGCACGGTAGCATTGTGGATAGCACAATTACTTCACAGCTCCGGGGTCCCAGGTTCGATTCCGGCTTGAGTCACTGTCTGTGCGGAGTCTGCACATCCTCCCCGTGTCTGCGTGGGTTTCCTCCGGGTGATCCGGTTTACTCCCAAGGTCCAAAGATGTGCAGGTTAGGTGGATTGGCCATGATAAATTGACCTTAGTGTCCAAAATTGCCCTAAGTGTTGGGTGGGGTTACTGGGTTATGGGGATAGGGTGGAGGTGTTGACCTTGGGTAGAGTGCTCTTTCCAAGAGCCGGTGCAGACTCGATGGGCCGAATGGCCTCCTTCTGCACTGTAAATTCTATGATAATCTATGATTAATCTAGGACAAAGGTTTGGCACAACATCGTGGGCCGAAGGGCCTGTTCTGTGCTGTATTTTTTTTTCTATGACACATCCCACACACCACCAGGCATCCGGTACACACCGAATCCATTGCTCACCTTGCGGCAAAATGTTAAATGTAAACGCTGACAAGCTGAGGTGCAAGCTGGCTGGCGCGCATGCTGGTATGGGCTGAATGGCCTCCTTCGGTGCCGTGTTGGCTCTGTGACCTAACCGGGGAGTGTGGACCCAACGGTCGGCCGAATCGCCCGGGCTTGAGGGTTGGGAATGTTGGGGTTCAATCCGAACAACTTAGAGTTTGTTTTAGCAATCTGGCGCGTGCCAGACGCGCACGCCCCCCCCCCCCCTCCCCCCCCCCCACCCAGTGCAGTTCCAGACAAAGCTCTGGGGCGGAATCCTCCATCCCGCCGCACCCCCCCCCCCCCGGCGGCGTGATTCTCCATCCCGGCGGCCGGCCAATTGGGGTTTCCCATTGTGGGGCTGCCGGCGAAACAGAGGATCCTGCCGTCGGAGAGTCCAGCCCCTGATCTCTCGCCTGAGGCCCCCAACGCCCCATAGCACAGACTGAGAGGCTTCCTTCTTAGGAAGGATAACAGGCCCTTGGAGAGGGTGTGGAGGGGACTTAGTAGACTAGTACCCGGGACGCGCAAGCTCAATATTGTGATGTCGCTGGAGAAGCTGGCATTGTCCACCTGTAGAGAAAGGAAGCTTAAAGGGACATTTAATAGAGGTGATGACAATTTCAAGTGGTTTTCATTGAGTATTTAGGGAAAAGCTGTTTTCGCTGGCAGCAGGCCCAAAACCAGAGGGCATAGATTTAAGGTGATTGGGAAAAGAGCCAGTGGGGAGATGATTTATTTAAACCAGTGAGTTGCCGTGATCTCGAATGCACTGTCTGAAACGTGGCTGAGGAAGCAGGCAGCAAATAGTACCTTTCACAAGGGAATTGGATGCGTGCTTGGAATGGGGAACTTTACAAAGGTACATGGGGGAAGAGTAGGGCAGTGGGACTAATTGGATAGCTCCTTCAGAGAACGAGCACAAGCCCGATGGGCCGAATGGCCTCGTTCCCCGCTGAATGATCCATTGGGCTCGAGGAGGCGGCTCACCCGCCACCTTCCCAAGGGCCACCGTGGATTTGGGGGGGGGGGGGGGTGCCAGTGTCGTTCCTGATCTAAGAATAAGCCAAAGCGAAAGTTTCAGGGGGGGCGGTTCTGAGACGGCAGGGAATGTGCGTCAGGGGTGAAGGAAATAGTTGGCACATCTTTTCCAGAATCAAGAATTCCTCGAGCGGATTGATCATGTAGTGCACACCACCCTGCACGTGGATATCCCTTAGCAAAACCACCCTGTAGCCTCCCTAATGGGTAGACGAGGCCTCGATCTAATGCCTGATCCAAATGAAAGAGCACCTCTGACAATGCAGCACCCCCTCAGTGCCGCCCAGGGGTAATTTGTGCTCAAATCCTTAGAGTGGAAATTGAACCCACGATCTCAGCGAGGCGCGTGTAACCGTGTCTGTCTGGGTTTCCTCCGGGTGCTCCGGTTTCCTCGCACAGTCCAAAGATGTGCGGGTCAACTAGATTGGCCACACTAAATTACCCCTTAGAACCCAGGGATGCGCAGGGTTAGGTGGAGTTACAGGGATAGGGCGGGCAGCAGAGGAGTGGGCCTAAGGTAGGGTGCTCTTTCGGAGGGCCGGTGCAGAGTCAATGGCCCGAATGGCCTCCTTGTAGGGATCTTTACAGAGTAATCCCACAGCTGACAACCTGAGGTGGCGGTGTTGGGGGTGGGTGGGGGGGGGGGGGGGGGGGGGTGGGGGGGGGGGGGGGGGGGGGGTGGGGTTGGTGATGGGGGGCGGGGAGGGAAGGGGACAAATTGTGAAATAAAACACGGGCAGCACGGTAGCACAAGTGGCTAGCACTGTGGCTTCACAGCGCCAGGGTCCCAGGTTCAATTCCCTGTTGGGTCACTGTCTGTGCGGAGTCTGCACGTTCTCCCCGTGTCTGCGTGGGTTTCCTCCGGGTGCTCCGGTTTCCTCCCACAAGTCCCGAAACACCTGCAGGTTAGGTGGATTGGCCATGATAAATTACTCTTAGTGCCCAAAAAAGGTTAGGAGGAGTTATTGGGCTACGGGGATAGGGTGGAAGTGAGGGCTTAGGTGGGTCGGTGCAGACTCGATGGGCCGAATGGTCTCCTTCTGCACTGTATGTTCTATGTTCCAAAACACAGTCAGACTTTGTTCATTTTTATCCGCCATCCTCATTCACATTGCGGGAATAATGGTAACGCTGTGCCATCAAACGGTCTGTACAGTTTAATAGCACAGTAGGTGTGTTCAGCCCCCACAGCTTCACCAGATTCATCCCACAATGTGTCACACTCAAACATGCACACTGTAATCCGGAGGTGAACTGATTGTCTCCAACATTTCTGTTCAATCATGCAGAATCATTATAACATAAGCAAAGTTAAAGAAACCATCATTCTATAAAGAAATATATATATATATACATCCATATATATATATGCGTGTGTGTGTGAGACACGGAGTGTAATTGCCTTGGACAGTGACTATTTCAGTAATTCTAGACCGTAATCACTATGAAGAGATTCTTTTCTCTCAAGGGAGAAATGAAATAGGTTTTGTTTTGTTGCTGAACAATCAGTGATATTGGACACAGCAATTTCAATAAAATTAACATTCTTTTGCCGAATCTGCTGTCAGTTTAGCATCTGACAAGGTTCAATCATTCCCTATTTGGGGAATTCGATTAAATGAACGTCGTGTTTCTGTCTCCCCTTCACAACTGCCGAATGTAATACGTATTCGACAGCCCTGCTGTGCAATTCGATAGCAAGCTTTTGCATGGCTGGAAAAAGTGTGGAGAGCATTTCGTTCCGGGTTTTCCTTCTCTTTTTTTAAAAAATCCCTCTTTTCCCTCAACGTTTCCCTAAAGGTGCAGTGTGTATTGTTACAGTGGCTTTGTCACATCTCGCAAGAATAGCCTATCATGGCTGGTGAATTATTTTGAAGCACAGTACCCCTTGTTATGTGGCCGGACATGCCAGTTTATTTTTCGCAACCATCAATGTGACACGCGCTCGATGGTCTGTTTATTCAAGGTGGTGTGTGTTAAGGGAGCAATGTCGACCTCAGCCCCTGTCAGAAGGTTTCAGCTCCACACAAATAATTGGAAAGGGGCTCGGCCTTAAGATGGCGGCGGCATTGTGGTAATGGGCTCGCGGTCCATCCCAATCCTTCAGGGACCCGGATTTCAACCCCACCACACCAGCTGGAGGAATGTAAATTTAATTAAGTCGCAAATCCCCGGGATAAAACCGAATTACTTGAAGTCACCGGATGGCTGTAAGCTTTAATGTTCCTCCGGGAAGGGAGTCTGCCATTCTTACCCCATCTGGCTGACGTGTGGCACCAGCCCACAGCAATGTGGTTGACTCTTAACTGCGCTCTGAGGTGGCCACTCACGTGTATCAAATCGGAGTGGGGGGGGGGATTAAATTTTAAAAACGTGGGGGTTCCTACATCACCAAGACAGCAGAGGTTCACTGGCACCTTCTCTAGAGCGATCAATGCTCACCTCATCAGCGACACTCCCACGTCAAGAGCGAGTAGGCAAAATAATTAATCTCAGGCCCGCGCTGCTGTAGATTCCGCAGGTGCGGGCCGCCCAGGATACCTTGTCCGATTGGCCCTTCCGCATGTGCGGGGGAAGAAAGTGGTGGCAGTATCCCTGGGTGTGAGAGCAAACTCACTGGCTTGACCCAATCTTGGTAGCACCTCGTTATCAAAACTCGAGGCCCGAGCTTCTCGTTCAAGCTGACACTTTGGGCCGGTACTCAGAGGGTGCTGCACTGTCAGAGGTTACCCCTGGGAGGGGGGGGGGAGTTAAATACTATCCTCCTGCTCAGATGAACGTTTTCAAAGGAGTGGCTCAGACATAATTGGCAGTTTAACATCCTCCTGTTGCAATGTCATTCTACAATTATTTGGTCACTTATCTCATTGATATTTGTGGGAGATTGTGTGGCCAAACTGACTTCAGGGGCGAGATTCTCCGACTCCCCGCCGGGTCGGAGAATCGCCGGGGGTTGGCGTGAATCCCGCTCCCGCCGGTTGCCGAATTCTCCGGCACCGGATATTTGGCGGGGGCGGGAATCGCACCGCGCCGGTTGGCAGCCGCCCCCCCCCCCCCCCCCCCCCCCACCCCCGGCCCCCACCCCCACCCCCCCGCGATTCTCCGGCCGAAGTCCCACTGCTAAAATGCCTGTCCCGCCGGCGTAAATTAAACCACCTACCATACCGGCGGGACAAGGTGGCGCGGGCGGGCTCCAGGGTCCTGGGGGGGGCACCGGGCGATCTGGCCCCGGGGGGTGCCGCCACGGTGGCCTGGCCCGCAATCGGGGCCCACCGATCCGCGGGCGGGCCTGTGCCGTGGGGGCACTCTTTCCCTTCCGGCTTCGCCACGGTCTCCACCATGGCGGAGGCGGAAGAGACTCCCTCCACTGCGCATGCGCGGGAATGCCATCAGCGGCCGCTGACGCTCCCGCGCATGTGCCGCCCGGAGATGTCATTTCCGCGCCAGCTGGCGGGGCACCAAAGGTCTTTTCCGCCAGCTGGTGGGGTGGAAATTCGTCCGCCGCGGGCCTAGCCCCTTAAGGTTGGGGCTCGGCCCCCAAGGATGTGGAGCATTCCGCACCTTTGGGGCGGCGCGAAGCCCGACTGATTTGCGCCATTTTGGGCGCCAGTCGGCGGACATCGCGCCGATACAGGAGAATTTCGCCCCATGTTCGCCCACATAGAAACATAGAACATAAAGGCAGGAGGAGGCCATTCGGCCCCTCGAGCCTGCTCCACCATTCATTATGATCGTTGCTGATTATCCGACTCGGTAACCTGTTCCCGCTCCCGCCCCATATCATTTGATCCCATTAGCCCCAAGTGCTATATCTAACTCCACAATGTTGTGGCCCCAACTGCTTTCTGGAATATCGAATTCCACAGGCTCACCACCCTCTGCCAATCATAGAATCCCTACAGTGTAGAAGGAGGCCATTCAGCCCTTCAAGTCTGCACCCACCCTCCGAAGGAGCACCCTACCTAGGCCCACTCGCCTACCCTATCCTAGTAACTCTACCAAATCTGCACATCCTTGGACTGTGGAAGGAAACCAGAACACCCGGAGGAAACCCATGCAGACACGTGCAAACTCCACAGAGGCAGTCACCCAAATCAGAATTGAACCCGGGTCCCTGGCACTGTGAAGCAACAGTGTTAACCACTGTGCTGGGTAAAGAAATGTATCCTCATCTCAGTCCTAAATCGTTTACCCCATACCCTTAGGCTGTGACCCCCGGGTTCTGGACTCCCCCAGGAATATCCTACCTGCATCTACCCTGACAAGTCCTGTCAGAATTTTATAGGTTTCTATGAGTTCCCCCCTCATTCTTCTGAACTCCAGCAAATAGAATTCTATCCAACCCAATCTCTCCTCATACGTCAGTCCCGCCACCCCAGGAATCAGTCTGGTAAACGTTCGCTGCACTCCCTCTCGAGCAAGGACATCCTTCCTCAGATAAGGTGACTAAAACTGCCCACAATCTTCCAAGTGTGGTCTCACCAAGCCCCTGTATAACTGCAGCGAGACATCCCTGCTCCTGTACTCGAATCCTCTCGCAATGAAGGGCAACATACCATTTGCCTTCTTTACCGCCTGCTGCACCTGCACACTTGACTTCAGTGACTGGTGTACGAGGACACCCAGGTCTCGTTGCACACTCCTCCTCTCCCAATCTCATAAGAACCGATTGTCATAAAAACCCATCTGCTCGCTAATGTCCCTTTCGGGAAGGAAATCTGCCGCCCTTATTATTTAAATGATAAAATATTAAAACATGCTGCTGTGCAGAGAGACCTGGGTGTGCTAGTGCATGAGTCGCAAAAAGTTGGTGTGCAGGTGCAACAGGTGATTAAGAAGGCAAATGGAATTTTGTCCTTCATTGCTAGATGGATGGAGTTTAAGACTGGGGAGGTTATGCTGCAATTGTATAAGGTGTTAGTGAGGCCACACCTGGAGTATTGTGTTCGGTTTTGGTCTCCTTACCTGAGAAAGGACGTACTGGCACTGGAGGGTGTGCAGAGGAGATTCACTAGGTTAATCCCAGAGCTGAAGGGGTTGGATTACGAGGAGAGGTTGAGTAGATTGGGACTGTACTCGTTGGAATTTAGAAGGATGAGGGGGGATCTTATAGAAACATATAAGATTATGATGGGATAGATGCGGGCAGGTTGTTTCCACTGGCGGGTGAAAGCAGAACTAGGGGGCAGAGCCTCAAAATAAGGGGAAGTAGATTTAGGACTGAGTTTAGGAGGAACTTCTTCACCCAAAGGGCTGTGAATCTATGGAATTCCTTGCCCAGTGAAGCAGTAGAGGCTCCTTCATTAAATGTTTTTAAGATAAAGATAGATAGTTTTTTCAAGAATAAAGGGATTAAGGGTTATGGTGTTCGGGCCAGAAAGTGGAGCTGAGTCCACAAAAGATCAGTCATGATCTCATTGAATGGTGGAGCAGGCTCGAGGGGCCAGATGGCCTACTCCTGCTCCTAGTTCTTATGTTCTTATTTATGTTCTTACTCGGTCCGGCCGACATGTGACTCCAGACCCCACAGCGATGCGGTTGCCCATTATCGGGCCCCCCCTCCGAAACAACCTCGCAAACCACCCAGTTCAAGGGCAATTAGGGATGGGCAACAAACACCGGCCTTGCCAATGGAGCCCACTTCCCGTGAACGAACAAGGAGAGCGATGGCGATGATCAGACATTTGACAAAATGAACTGCTCGGGCGATGAGAATGACGTCCATAAGAAGCAGTGTGAGGGCAGAGAATGTTCCGGAGCTTCGCTGACTGACAACGAAGATCTGAGGAAAATATTTCCAGAACCTTCCCTCAGCAAGCTAAGTTAAATCAAGTCCACGGTGATAGAAAAAAGGCTGTGATAGGACCAAGGACCAAGTGGCTTTCTGTCATGCTTATATTCTGCCCATTTAATTTGTCTATTTGTTTATCTGGTCAGAGCTAGACAAGAGGACTTAATTCTGGTAACCTAGGTAACCATGGGTATCTGCTTCCTGTTAAAAATCCAAATGACGCTACGTCCGATGGAAAATTAATTCCCTCCGATGCATTAAATTTATGACAATTCGTCAAATAAAGTCTTGGATTCATCATTGACCCTCGGTTCTTAAATTAAAATAGATCTGGAATGTTCCGCCTGAAAGGGCGGAGGAAGTAAATTCAACTGTAACTCTCAACGAGGAATTGGATAAAGACTTGAAGGGGAATGATTTTGCCTTGGGGCAGACAGAGAGAGCAGGGACAGCCCGACTGATTGGACAGCTCTTTCCCGGAACCAGAATGGTCACAAAGGGCCAAATGGCCTCCTCCTGGGCCGTAACGCTCCGTGAGCCGGGGTAGGTAGGTGCTGAGAAAATCGGCCCGTGGGATTTTGAGCTGAAACGCTCGAAGTGATAAACTAAAAGGGCAAAACAGAATAATGAACTGAATGAAATGAAATGAAAATCGCTTATTGTCACAAGTAGGCTTCAAATGAAGTTACTGTGAAAAGCCCCTAGTCGCCACATTCCGGCGCTTGTTCGGGGAGGCTGGTACGGGAATTGAATCGTGCTGCTGGCCTGCCTTGGTCTGCTTTCAAAGCCAGCGATTTAGCCCTGTGCTAAACAGCACCCTGGAAGGTGCGAGTTCAAAGCGGGGGGAACGAATGCAAGGCGTCAGGCACCGGGGCCCCAGGCGGCCGTGGGCATGCCACAGATAGAAGCAGTCACTCGCCACTGCATCATCCTCGCAGAAAACAAAAATTATGTTTTCTAAAGGTGCGATTCCCTCGCCTCTGGGAAGGTTGAAAAACATCCGAGTTGGAAAAATCTGTGCCCTTGTTTCCAACGCAGTTCTTTCCTGCCTTCCTCATCCCTGGTGCCACTTCCTCATCCCTGGCCATAGGGAAGAGTGGCTTTGAAACAACTGGGCCCAAAAAAGAAACCAAAATGCGAGAAACAAAAGGCCAATGGTATCTCAGCGCGCCTCACAGACAGACTCAGAGATATTTACATGAGAGCTGAGCTAATAAATAGGCTTATTTATTTAAAAGGCTTAAAGTCTGACCTAACCTGCAAATTGTATCCACTTTGGACTCCTGCCAAAGGGTTACTTACAGTAAGAGCACAGGGCAGGAAATAATCTCATTGTAATACAGTCTAATGTTGTTGTATTATGGATCCCTTTAATAGGCGTCAGCCTCGATTCAGTGCAAGCTCTTGAGAGCCTTGAGATAATCCAGGCAGACCACCTCCACGCAGGACCGCGGGAGTGCCACGCTGACAGAGAGGCCTTCTTTCGACCGAGGTTAAAAGCCCCCCCCCCCCCCCCGCCACCACCCCCCCCCCCCCACCCCCCCACGCGCCACTGTTCGACAACGAGCAGGCGTTGTTTGCCTGGCGCCTGGCAACATTGTTTCTAACGCCCCCCCCTCCCCCCTCACCACCCTCCCTGATCCCCGTACCCAGTAGAACAGAGCAACGCCAAACATTCACCCCACGGGCATCTCTGGTGGGATCTTGCTGTGCACAAATCGCCCGCCCACCTTTGCCCGTGGAGGAACACTGGCCGCGATTGAACTAAATGGGAACAAAGTCCCATCGCGAACGATAAAATGGCACTCGCGTTAGGGGGCCTCAGCGGCCGAGTCCGCACATAGCCCTGTTTTGTGCAGAGGGGTTCTGCTCGCTGGAACATCTCAGTGTAGCGAGAAATTGGGACGCCATTTCTAAATGGCGTCCTGCACACTGGAGCAACCCCCGTCTCTTCTCCACAATGGGCGGTGTCATGATATGCAGACACACACATAATGATATACAGGCAGGCACAGACAGGCAGCTAATGGACACAGAGAACAGGACATGACCAATAAGCAGGCAGGACACTCAGGGGTGGGATCGGACTATAAAAGACACGAGGCACTCACACTCCGCCTCTTTCCACTGATGAACATCTAGAGAGTCAGTCAAGGGTGTTGTTACAATCTCACCCCCCCCCCCCCCCCACCACGTGGCTAAGAGCTAGTCTGGTTCAGTCAGACAAAGTAACCACATGACAGGCGGGATTCATATCGCAACGTCTCGCGAGACCGCGTTAGATATCGTGAGGCGTCACAAGCCGGGCAGATCCCGGGAGCAGGGATCTCCCGGCTTCTACCGGCCACACTGCACCCGAAAACCACGGTGGCAGCACGGCAAAAGTAATTTAGGGACAGCAAAAACACCGGGGCATCCTGAGGGTGCGACTACGGGGTGGAGAAGCAAGCCTTTTCTAATCTATAAACTACATAGGATACCGCCTGTCCTCTCGATTAATCGTAGGCCTCATTCCAATGGGTCGTACACAAAAAGAGGGGGAGCTGAGTTAAAAACCAGCCATGGGAAGAGGAGAGGGGGGTTGGGGGGAGATCGAAGAAATTACTAGAAGATATTGGACTTTGATTTTGGGTGGGTGGGAGAGAGGCAGGAAGCTGGACGTTCTGGTTCACAATCCGAGGGCAGACATTTTGGTTCAAGCTCATTGATTGGCGACATTCAACCCCCAGATCCTCCCAGTGAGCACCAGCTGCTGGGAGGATTGAGGAGTTGCCTGGGCGATGACCCTTCCCCACCATCGTCCTCTCAAGCAGAAGGCGGCTACGATCAGGAGATTGCGTTTTCTCATTTGGGTTATCACTCCACGCCCGGTGACGAGCGCGTTTGCTCCCTTGGAGTGGTGCACCCACTGAGCTGCCTCAACCAACGCCCAGGAAGATGGCCCAGGCCCTCCGACAGCTCAATCGCCTACTTGTCCCTGCGCAACCGCCGCCATTTTTACCTCAGTCTTAGCAAAGAAGCACTTAAATGCGGCTAAACAAGAATTATTTGTCGGGTGGAGGGACAGGAGCTCGGGTAAAATCCCAACTTAATCGCACCAGGCCTCGTACGTCAACTCTCAGAATGAGGGGAGGAAAACGAGATCTTTCCGTGAGGAATTATGAGATTCCTTTGACAGAACAAGAAAGACTCCTTGACAAAAATTCCTGTAAAAAAAAAAAGTTTGTCATCTTTTCAACAAAAAAATATGCGTAGCTGTTTTAATTATTCAACTTGGGTGTTGGAGCAAATGTCATGTCAAATAAACACCAAGCAAAGTATGAAGAGATTTTTTTTTTGTGTGTGTGTGTTCAAGATCCTCGCCTTCTGTTCAAAAGGCTGTAAATTCCCTGGTGAAATCTCCCCAGTGGATGACACTGGGGCCCAATAGAGGCCTCTGCTCCGCCTCCCACTTTCCATTCGCCTTCCCCGATGCCTTCTCTCTATTATATCCACGGAGCTTAGGGCTGCAGATGCCGGTTCTGATGCGTGTAGTACAAATCGGATTAGACAAAACAGCTGAACGTGCTAGGCAGGAGCTGGGAGAGAGGAGGAGAGGGGAGGAGTGGGGGTGGGGGGTGGAACTAAGCCAGAGGGGAAAAAAAGGCGGTGAAAAGGTTGCCAAGGCAACTGGCTCGGAGATGCTGGCCTTTGGGGGCAGAGATCTCGAATAGGGGACAGGTGGCTGTCATGTGGAATGATCGAACAGCGATGCCCTGATGTATTATTGTGGCTGTTGTCCCAGTGGGGTGTGGTAACCGAGGCTATCCAACCGCATATGCTTCCGCTGTCGAACACCATAGGATTAGGGCTTAAGGGCATTTATTGGTTATTTGTTAGCGAGGGAAGTCTGGCGTGTTGCATATTGACATGGAGTCAATTGAAACCAAACGGAACGTCGGTAGCTTCCCCCCGTGTAAACCTACCTGGCTGCCCTCATAGACAAAGTGCAAGTGATACCGCAGGGTAGAAACACCATTCCTCCGGGAATCGAACTCAAAGTCCTGACTCTCCTCCTCCCGCGCAGCCAACTCCTCCCACCCCACTGTTACTTCAGGGGTCGGGAGGACTGCGCGTGAGAAAAAATGATTGGTACTGATGGCGCAGTGGCAGTAAGGTGGGTGAATTGAGATTGGGGCTATTTACTCTGCAGCAGTTTGAAACGTAAGGGTGATACCGGGAATGTGTGTGGGAATACGTATCAGGAAAGGATTGACCGGCCTGACCTCTCTCGTTTCCCTTGGGAAAGAAAGGTGGGGTGGGGTGATTGGGGGAGGCTGGAGTTGAGGTGATGTGGTGACCTAACAGAAGTGTTTAAAGTTCTGAAATGTTTTGATAGGGTGGACACAAAGAATGTTTCCTGGGGGGAAATGGGAGCTTAAGTAGAGGCCATATTAAAACGTCACCACAAAATCCAATAGGGAATTCAGGAGAAACATCTTTCCCCAGAGAGTGGTGGGCATGTGGAACTCACCACCACAGGGCGTGGTTGAAGTTGCTGGTATAGATCGGAAGATCATAGATTATCATAGAATTTACAGTGCAGAAGGAGGCCATTCGGCCCATCGAGTCTGCACCGGCTCTTGGAAAGAGCACCCTACCCATGTTCAACAGCTACACCCTATCCCCATAACCCAGCAACCCCACCCAACACTAAGGGCAATTTTGGACACTAAGGGCAATTTATCATGGCCAATCCACCTAACCTGCACATCTTTGGACTGTGGGAGGAAACCGGAGCACCCGGAGGAAACCCACGCACACACGGGGAGGATGTGCAGACTCCGCACAGACAGTGACCCAAGGCGGAATCGAACCTGGGACCCTGGGGCTGTGAAGCAATTGTGCTATCCACAATGCTACCGTGGTGGCACAATATCACCGGACCTATGACCCAGAGGCCCAAGCTCTGGGGATACAGGTTCAAATCCCACCCCGGCAAATTTGGATTTAATTAATTTTTTTAAAATCCAAAATTGCAAACTGGGGGCTGGATTTTTCCGCCCCGCCCATCGTAAGATCGTCACAAGCGGGCCGCGGACCATGTAAAGTTCCATTGACCTCGGGCGGGAATGTCCGGTTGGCGGACAGGCACGGCCAGAGAATCCCGCCCCCTAGTCTCAGTAATGGTGACCATCAAACATCGACTGTCATAAAGACCCATCTGGTTCGCCAGTGCCCCTTTAGAGAAGGAAATCTGCCGTCCTTACCCGGTCTGGCCTACACGTGACTCCAGATCCACAACAGCGATGCGGTTGACTGTTAAATACCCTCTGAATTGGCCCAGCCGGCCAACTCAGTTCAAGGGCAATTAGGGATGGACAACCAGTGCTGGCTTGTCCAGGCGACGCCCACATCCCCTGAAAGAAAAATGTTTTTAAATAACGGATTCAAAGGAGGATAGACAGATATGGAGAGAGAAGGGAAAAGGTGGTGACAATGGTAGACGTGGATGGGGAAAGATGGGAGGAGGCTCAAGCAGAGCATAAAGGCCGAATGGTCTTTTTCTGTGCTGGATGTCCTGTGGACGGAATCCCAAATGACGCATCCAAAACTAATTTAGGTTGAATTCTGCAGCACAAAAACAGGCTGTTTATCCGAACGACTCCACCCGAGCCTCCTCCTCCCCACCCCCCCACCCTCCACCCCCAATGTCATCTACCCTATCACCACATCCTGTCTATTCATTTTCCTCTTGTGCATCTATTCCTGAAATGCATTTTTGTTGGAGCCAGTGACCGAGTTAGTGGGAAAATTCAGTATTGTCAGCGAAACCTACCTTGGAGCTGTTAGTCTGGCTCCTCCGCACAGCAGAGGCGTACGTCACACCCAAAGGATTTGTGTTTTCCTGCACAAGCTTAATTCAACCATTGCTCATGGCCCCTGTGAGGTTGAGCAAAGTACTCACCCGACTGTCAGTCACGTCAAACATTTTCGAGTCAACCTTCCATTTCACGTCAATGCTCGTCAATGTTCGGAATAACATTCATAATAGCAGTAAATAATAGTTAGTTGTTTGGTGGCGCAGAACCTGAGCATTGGCGAAAAGAGAGGCAGGTTGAAGCTTTTCGTTTTGCACTCATCAGGAAACGTCGCAAAAAAATACCTGTGCCAGGGGGAAACAACAGTTTGTACTGTGTGAGAAGAGACTGCTGATTGGTTGGCAAGCAGACTCTGATTGGTAGAGGTGTTGCCATGCAGATTGCACCAGTTGATGGTGACTGACAGTTAGCTGCCAAGCTGTCAACTATGCAAGTTAAGTGACAGCTGTTCGCTGATTTGTTCGACAGGGCAACGTCTTGAATAATCAGGGTCAAGCTACCTGGTTTAAATTTCAAACAGTGCTTTGCAGTAAATAATATTATTTAAGGATCATAGAGAAATTCATAGAAAGCAGTGAGGTAACAGTGTGGAAAAACAGGCCATTTGGTCCCACCGCTGGTGTTGCCCCCTCAGAGTAAATAGTCACAATCACATTTACCCACCTTATGGTCACGTGCGTTTCAACGGCACCTTATCATTTCTCTCAGCAAGGCTCCCTGTACATCATGTCACTGAAGCGTAACAATTGTTGGATTTTCAGATTGTACACAGTAAGCTCCCACAGCCAATGAGATGGATGAGGAAGCTCCATTAAAGGTTCACAGGACCGATTCCTAGGTTCGGAGAGATGTTCTGTGAGGAAAGATTGAGCCCTATATCTCTGGAGTTCCGGAGAGTGCTAGGTGATCTCGTTGGGCGGCATGGTTGCACAGTGGTTAGCACTGTTGCTTCACAGCACCAGGATCCCAGGTTCGATTCCTAGCCTGGGTCACTGTCTGTGTGGAGTCTGCACGTTCTCCTCGTGTCTGCGCGGGTTTCCTCCGGGGGCTCCGGTTTCCTCCCACAGGTCCCGAAAGACGTGCTGTTGGATGAATTGGACATTCTGAATTCTCCCTCTGTGTACCCGAACAGGCGCCGGAGTGTGGCGACGAGGGGATTTTCACAGTAACTTCATTGCAGTGTTAATGTAAGCCTGCTTGTGACACTACTAAAGATTATTATTATTACATTCCCGGAAGGCTTGGCGGAGCCGAGGCTGCTGGATGTTTCCCGTGACTGAATAATCCAGAACTATGAGGGTAATAGGCCGAGGATGAGAGATCGGCCATTTTGAACTGAGATGAGGAGAAATTTCTTCACACCGAAGATTTTGAATCTTTTGAATTCTTTACCCCATCGAAGATTTTGAATCTTTTGAATTCTTTACCCCATTGGCCTAAGGTTCCTCAGTTGTTGAGTATTTTAAAAAGGAAATTGGGATGTTATCTGCAGACAGTCGGCACAGCCACATGGGCCAAATGGCCTCCTTCTGCACTGTAGGGATTCTATTATTATTATTAAAACTCCATATGCAAGACTAAGACTGATAGACTTTTGGGTACCATACTCCTGCTTCACCCAATGTCGATGTATTTACATTGTGTATTTATTGTACGTCCTATGTTTTTCATGTATGGAACAATCTGTCTGGACTGTACGCAGGACAAAACCTTTTACTGTACCTCGGTACACGTGACAATAAATCTAAATCAAAGCTTTTTTTTAACTCTTGCATGGGATGTGGGTGTTGCTGGCTGGGCTAGCATTTGTTGTCCATCCCGAGTTGTCTTTGAGAAGGTGGCGGTGTAGGTACACCCACAGTGCAGTTAGGGAGGGAGTTCCAGGATCTTGACCCAGTGACAGTGAAGGAACGGCCAATATACTTCCAAGTCAGGGATGGTGTGTGGTTTGGAAGGGGACTTGCAGGTGGTGGCGGTGGTGTTCCCCATGCATCTGCAGCCCTCAGCCCTCTGGGCGGAAGAGGTCACGGGTTTGGAAGGTGCTGACTGAGTGGGGAAGTGGAGTTAATGTGGAAGGCAGGCTGCGATCGTATTGACCGGTGGCCTAGATCGAGGGACTGTATGCCTGACTTCAGCTCCTAATTCTTTTGACGGATTAACCTGGGTTTTAGTTAATTGGCGGAGAAGATGTGCTCGCTAAGAGAACAGGGGAACCCTAATAAAAACAGAGAATGCAGAAAACCTCAGCAGGACTGGCAGCCTCTGTAGGAAGGGAGAAACAGAGTTAACGTTTCGAGACCGTTTGCCACTTCATCAGAACCAAAGAGCGGGAGAATGTGTCCGATATTAAACTGGGAGAGATTGCAACAAGGTGTAGCAACATTAAGGACAAGAGACAGGTGGCCTGATGTTGGGTTGGTGGGGGTGGGGGCCATGCATTGAGACAATAGATGTATAGGATATTTAAAAATGGGTTTAAGATAGAGGAGAAAGGTCACAGTGTAAAGTTGTTGAACTCAATGTTGAACCCGAAGCTCTTCTTTGCAAAGTGCCATTGGCAAACTTGTCTTTGGCTACTTTGGCCTCTGTTCTTCTCAAGCCTCTGTCTCTTTCTTCTTCTGCCTTCCAAAACTCCTAAAAGTCCACCTCTTTTTCCAAGCTTTGCCCTAAATCTCCTTGTGTGGCCGAAACCTTGTTTCAAAATGCTCCCGTGCCTTGAGTCCTGATGTTACCTTGGATGTGCCAGGTAAATGCAGACTACCATTGTAAACCTCTACCTGAGCAACCTGAGCAGGCAGGCAGGAATTCTGCTTAGTGTCCCATCCAAGGGGAAAGCATCTCGAAACAATAACCCCTGCAATAAGAGCTGAATTGCGCAAGTGTCTCAGGGCTCCTGAAAAGCCAAACTCCTCCAATTGTGTTCGGTAATGACCTTAGATTTCAATCTCCAGCCACAATATCAGTTTATTTTAATCAACACTTTAGGCTAAATAATTACAAGTGGTTTATTTTTACATCGAAATACGGTTTTGTAAATCAGGTGTGTGGCTTATGAACAGATCACAGGAGCCACTAAGGTGGAAAATGAATCAAGGTTTAGATTCCATCTCCCGCCCAGCATCCTCACTGAGAGATCAGACCCTGTGCAAGCACTGGGGAGGGATGTCGGGCTGAGATCAGCAAGGTCAGACTACCAAGGCTGAAGAACGGACTCTCGCTCCCGGCGTGAGTCCCTGCATCAGCACGAACCAATAGAAAGGAGCCTCGTGCACGGAGTGACATGGGCGGCACGGTAGCACAGTGGTTAGCACTGTTGCTTCACAGCGCCAGGATCCCGCGTTGGATTCCCGGCTCGGGTCACTGTCTGTGCGGAGTCTGCACGTTCTCCCCGTGTCTGCGTGGGTTTCCTCGCACGAGTCGCGAAACACGTGCTTGTTAGGTGAATTGGACACTCTGAATTCTCCCTCCGTGTACCCGAACAGGCGCCGGAATGTGGCGACTAGGGGCTTTACACAGTAACGTCATTGCAGTGTTAATGTAAGCCTACTTGTGACAATAATAAAGATTATTATAATTAAATGAATGAAAGAGTTGCCAACTGTGATGGGCCATAATAGATTCTCTCTCTGCCAACTGCAGCACACTTGCCATTGGTGATGTGATTTGACCACGCCCACAGCAATTACAATTTGAAGCATCCGTTCCTGATTGGATACCTCCCACCTGTCAGTCGAACAACCTTCCTTCCCCCTGCCCCGATACCTCCCCACCTCCAATAATCAGCAAATTGGAAGTGCTTAAAGAAAATGAAGACGCTCTTTTTGAAACTACCACTAACAATTCTTCTCCGGGTTCACTGGATTAACCTCTCATTCCGGGGAACTCCCGCACAATCCCAGAGGATTTGGCAAACCTCATTGGAAGAAGGAGACGAAAACAGAATTGATTTTAAGCAGTCCAAAGATGTGTAGGTTAGGTGGATTGACCATGCTAAATTACCCCTTTGTATCCAGGCATAGTGGCACAGTGGTTAGCACTGCTGCCTCACAAGCTCCAGGGTCCCAGGTTCAATTCCGGCCTCGGGTGACTGTCTGTGTGGGGTTTGCACTTTCTCCCCGTGTCTGCGTGGGTTTCCTCCGGGTCCTCCGGCTTCCTCCCACAGTCCAAAGATGTGCAGGTCAGGTGCATCGGCCGCGCTAAATTGTCCCTTAGTTGGGTCGGGTTACTGGGTTACGGGGATAGGGTGGAAGCCTGGGCTTAAGTAGGGTGCTCTTTCCAAGGGCCGGTGCAGATTTGATGGCCTCCTTCTGCACTGTAAATTCTATGATCTATGATATGCAGGTTAAGAGAATTGACCATGCAAAATTGCCCCTTATTGTCCAAAGATGTGTAGGTTAGGTGGGGTTATAGGGATAGGGCGGTAGAGTGGGCTTAGCTAGGATGCTCTTTGAGAGGTGCAGCGCAGGCTCGATGGGCCAAGTGGCCTCCTTCTGCACAGTAGAAATCCCATGGTTCTCTTGGCTATGTGGTTCAGCTGCTTAATGGAGTATAGAGAGCGTTATGCGCTCAAGCCAGAGTCCAGGTTTGAGCACATTAATGTAGTACTGAGGGAATGTCACATTGTCATCTCGGCTGAAGGTAATCACAAGCTCACGTCAATGTTTGAAGACGACTGTGTCGAGCATACTGGATTTGCTATGCCAAATAGTCTGTTTCTGAGCTGAAAATCTTATGTAATCTTGGCCAATGTCTATCCCCCCAACTTATATTGCCAAAAACAGGACGGAAGGCATCCAAGGATGCTTTATCTCAGAGTTAGCACATGCAGATGTTTGCTTATTTTGTAATACTTATTCTCAGGATGTGGGTGTCATTAGCAAGTCTCGTGTTTAATGCCATCTTGAGTTGCCCTGTAAAGGTGACTTCTTTTCGAGGTACTGCACTCTATTATTCGTTGTAGCGGCGTTATTCAACAGCCTGGGTTGTTCGGCTACTTCAGATGGGCAATGCGGGTCTACCCTATTGGTGCCTAGAAGGCTCTGGTGGGGCAACATGGCCACCAAGCCCTCTGCCATTCATGTCTCCGATCCAGGAGTGCTGTCATGTTGCCTGGCCAGATGGGAAAGGCCCTGCTTTCCCTCCCCCTGATTTCCCCCTCCATGACGGTCACAGGGTTCAAATCACCCCCTCCCCCCTCCACAAGAGCTGCCCATTGCTCCACCTCATTTGACATCCGCCGGGGGTCAACACTTCAGTTTCTCGATGGGGCGCTAAGCTGTGGAAGGGGAATTGGTCCAAAAGGTTGGCCATCCAATGAGGGCACTTGGGCACGCACCCAAACTGAACGCCAACTGTTGAGCGCATATTATAGTCACCACGATTCTGTTTGCCTGTATCATTGACCAGTGGTGGACTCCTATTCCACGAGACCCAGGGTGATGCTCTGGGGGCCTAGGTTCAAAACCCACCATGGCAGATAGTGAAATTCGAATCGACTAAAAATATAATTAAAAGTCTAATGACGGCCATTGCCAATTGTTGTAAAAATCCCACCCAGTTCATGAAGGCCCTTTGGCGAAGGGTTTCTGCCAGCTGGTCTGGCATACACAGCAATGTGGTTCGCTCTTTAAATGCCCCCTCATGGGCAATTAGGGATGGGCAATAAATGCTGGCCCAGCCAACGGTGTCCACATCCCGTGAAGTTATCGAGCAAGATAATCAAGCTTCCTCCTCCATATTTGCCTTCCCCACCCAGCCCATATTTCCACCCCCCCCCGCCCCCCCCCCTCCCCCCCTCCCCCCCCCCCCCGCCACCCCCCACCCCACCAAATATCTTTTCTGCCACGGTTAGCTGATAACATCTGCAAGTATGCATCCATCAGACGGTGAGAGCGAATTCAACTTTTAGGTTAGGAACACATACATACTCTCACCTCACTATGGTCTAGCTCTTGCCAATGAAATCAAGAGGGTAAAAGAAGCCACTATTTTTGGAAGGTGTTCAAATGCTCACCAGACGTAGGGGGTTGCGGGGCAGGAGGTGGGCTGGCTTCGGGCAATCCAGATGCAAGAGGGGATCGAGAACGCCCCGAGCCAACACTGACCATTTGTCTACCTTTGCAATAGAATTTAACACGGCGACACCCCTTTTTACCGAAACCAACGCAGAGTGATCCAAGCAGAGGAAGGTGAGAGACAGACTTGATTCGAAGCGAGAATAGATCTAGCAATATAATGGGCTCTACAAATGAACCAAATATGTCATAGCAACGAGAGTAGGTTGATGTAGCACTCATTAACCTAGTACAGTTGCACGACGCACAGGATTCATCTACGAGGCTGAGATATGTGCAGATTACTGACTGGCACAATAAACTGCAAAAAATAACTGCCCTTTCAAGCGCCCTTAATAGTGGTGTTCAAAATTGTGAAGAGCTTTGATCGAGTAAATTTTCCCAATTATGCTCCGCGTCATGGAAATTTCTTTGAGGAATACCATTGAGAATATGGCTTGACATTTTCCGTACGGAAAGCTGTATCCACTGGTAAAAGAATTGTTCAGCAGTAGGCACAGATTTGAGATAATTGGCCAAAGATGCAGAGTGGGGGGAGGGGGAGGGGGGAGGGGAAGGTGAGGCGGCGGGTTATTGTGATCTGGAAGGCGCTGCCTGTAAAGGGGATGGGAGAAGATCCAATAAGTAACTTTCAAAATGGAGCAGGTAAAGTAAAGAGAAAGAAATAAGGCTTGCAGTTCTGTTTTGCTTTTTGTTTTAAACACGTTATTGAGGGGGGGGTAATGGAAAGTGTCGTCGACATCGGCGGGACGGGATGATTCCACTGCCGGCCAATGACGAGTCAGCTCCTCTGCTGGCAGACATGCCGCGGAGGAGACAGGGTGGAGGGGGAGGGGGCGGTGTGGGAGGAAAATCCCCCCCCCCCCAATGCTTTTAGAAACATGGGCGCTCAGCTGCCCCCCCCCCCCCCCCCCAAGGGCTTTCGAAACATTGCCGCTAAGGCATCAACCGTGGCCCAGGGGGTAGCAATTTTGCTTCTGCGGCAGAAGGTTGGGGGTTCAAGTCCTTCTCCAGGGACTTGTGCACAAGATCCACCAAGACGTCGACTAGTTTGTCAAAGAGTAGGCATGTTGTACCCCGATGTCCCGGCCAATATTTATCCCTCGACAAACATCCCGCAAACAGATGATCTGTGGGCGGCGTGGTGGTTAGCACTGCTGCCTCACGGCACCAGGGATCCGGGTTCAATTCCAGCCTTGGGTCACTGTTTGTCCATTCCCGTGGCAAGGCTAGTGTCCGCCGCTTGAGGGGTGGGTGACTGGCCTCTGCTTGAGTCGCGATGTAACTAAGTGGCTTGCTCGACTGCTTCAGGGGACTGTCAAGAGTCAACCACATTGATGTGGGCCCGGGCACCCCATAAATACAGTAAGGTCCTGCAGTTTGCGACTTTTTCTTTGCCGATCTTCTTCACCGAAGAAAACACCTCGTTCACGCGATCGCTCATCACGGCTCCAAATCTTCGCCGATCCGCGATTTAAGCAAACCAAAAACAATGGGAGGGGGTCTCCCGGTCCCGCCAAAGGCGACCCCTTGCGGCAGCGGATTCTCCGGCGGCGGAATGGGCGAGCCACGCCAAATGTTCTAGACATCGGCGGGACTGGAAAATCCTGCTGGCAGCCAATGCTGAGGGCCCTCCACTGCCAGAAAACAGGCCGCGCGGGAGCGACAGGAGTTCTTGTGACCAGCCGGCTCTCTCCGCGAGATTTTATTTTTTATAAGCGAGAGGCAGTTAGTTAAATCGTGTACGTTTCTCCCAGTTATTACCGTCCGCTTCTTTGGTTGCTCTCGCTGGGGCCTGGCAACCAATGAGGCTCCCTGTTGTTGGGACAGCTTCTTGCCAGGATTACAGACTGTCTCCACGCTGGGCAATAACATGATGCTGTCCATAACTTGAAGAGAGGGAGTATAGTCCTTTAACCTCCGCTTTCTCATCTCTCTTCCTGTAATGGTGGAATGGAAGGAATCAGCGCGGGGCTCAGGGTGGGCTTTTGGCTTTCGTTTTCTTGTCGTGAGAAAACGAGCAAGAAAATAGATAAGGGGGAAGGGGAGGGGGAGACCGGAGAGAGAACCTTGTGTAACGATGAAAGGATCAGTGTCTTCTGTACAGGAAAGTCTCACAGTGCGAGAGACAGAAACCCGATTAGCGTCCAAACTTTGGGAAGACAGACGCATTAAATTCAGTCCCATTATAAAGTATTTTTATTTATTTGTTTATGGGATGTGAGTGTCGCTGGCTGGACCAAGAGTCACCCACATTGCTGTGAATCTGGAGTCACATGTAGGCCAGACCGGGTAAGGACAGCAGATTTCCTTTCCTAAAAGCATTAGTGAACCAGATGGGTTTTTAATGACCATTGACAATGGTTTCATGGGTATATTCCAGAATGGTGGGACCTCGCTGTATATCAAAGCCAGGTATGGTCAACATATTTCTTTCCCTAACGCGGGTGAATCAGTTGGAATTTTAATGACAATCTGAAGTCAACATGGCCTCCACCGATGCCGGTTTTCATAAGTTCAAAACTTTAAAAGAAATCTGCCTCTTAGCTTTATAAGATGGTAAAAAAAAGGACAAATTCCTCACTATTTCCTGAGGAATTTCCAGGTTGGCCCTCCCATTGCGGCCACCCCTCGCTGCCAGGAAACGTGCGGGAGGGGGCTCGCTTCCAGCGGGAATGGAGAATCTCGCTGCCAGAGAGCGGCCGGAGAATTCCGGGCCAGTAATAGAACGGCAAGAGTCGCCCCTTTATGATTAACAAGCAAGACGTTCGAACTGATTTATTGCCTCCTAGGTCGTTGCCTGCACATCCCGTCTGTTTCGGCCAGAGAGCAGATTGTTCGGCATTCTGAGATATTTCAGATTGGGGATCAATGTTGCTCCAAGACAGGCTGCTAAGGGATGGGCGTTGTTACCTGAAGTGGTGGGGGAAATCAGATTTCACAGGCACTTTCAAAAGAGTATTAGACATGTACCTGAATAGGACTAATTCGCAGGGTTGCGAGGAAAGCTGCAGCGATTAAGGTTTGAAGAACAAGTTAAAGATCCTGGGCGGGATTGTCCGGTCCCCCGGCCGCGTGTTTCTCGGCCGCGCGCCATTCGCTGTCGGCGGGATTCTCCACTCCCGCCGCTGGTCAATGGGATTTCCCATTGGAGCCATCCCATGCATCCGGGAAACCTGTGGGTGGGGGTGAGCTTCAGGCAGGAACAGGGAATCCCAACGGCCAAAAGATTCTGGCCGTTAAATGGAGTTGAAACCCGTACTCGTTAACAGAGTGGTTAGCAGTGTTGCTTCACAGCTCCAGGGTCCCAGGTTCGATTCCCGGCTTGGGTCACTGTCTGTGCGGAGTCTGCACTTTCTCCACGTGTCTGCGTGGGTTTCCTCTGGGTGCTCCGGTTTCCTCCCACAAGTCCCGAAAGACGTGCTTGTTAGGTAATTTGGACATTTTGAATTCTCCCTCCGAAATGAAATGAAATGAAAATCGCTTATTGTCACGAGTAGGCTTCAATGAAGTTACTGTGAAAAGCCCCTAGTCGCCACATTCCGGCGCCTGTTCGGGGAGGCTGGTACGGGAATTGAACCGTGCTGCTGGCCTGCCTTGGTCTGCTTTAAAAGCCAGCGATTTAGCCCAGTGTGCCACCCGAACAGGTGCCAGTAACTTCATTGCAGCGTTAATGTAAGCCCTACTTGTGACAACAATGAATACTTTACTTACTTTACTCTGTCAATGATCTTTTCGATATCTTTAACCATCTGTTTGAGGTGTAAAATTATGAGGGGCATAGTTAGGGTGGATATTCCAATGGCTTTCCCCTCAGTGGAGGATCAATAACCAGGGGGGCATAGATTTAAGTGAAGGAGCAGGAGGTTTAGAGGGGATGTGAAGAAAGACTTTTCCATCCAGTAGGTGGTGGCAATCTGGAGCTCACTGCTTGGTAGATGCAGGAACCCTTAAGATGTATTTAGATGAGCACTTGAAATATCATAGCCACACAAAGCTATGGTCCAAGAACTGGAAAATGGGATTAGAGTAGATAGGTGCTTGATGGCCAGCATAGCCACGATGGGCCGAAGAGCCTCTTTCTGTGCTGTAAAAACTCTATGACTCTATCTGTAATTTACAGAATCACAGAATGGTGACCGCTCGCAGGGAAGCCATTCGGCCCTTCAAATCTGTACCGGTCCTCTGAAGGAGCCATTCACCTCGTGCCACTCTCCCTGTAGCCCAGCACATTCCATTTCAGATAATAATCTAATTGCCTCTTTGAAATCCTCGTTCCAGACCCTAACCGCTCGCTGCGTGAAAAGAAATCTTCTGCCTGTCACCGTTGCTTCCGTTGCCGACTGCCTTAAATCCGTGTTCTCATTCCTTTCACCGACGGTGAACAGTTTCTCCCTGTCTACCCTGTCCAGGCCCCTCGTGAGTTTCTGCATTCTCTCCAATTCCTCCTTCCTAAAGTGCCACGCCCAGAATGGGACACAATACTCCAGTTGAGACTGCACAAGTGTTTTACACAAGTTTGAAATAGCTTCTTTTTTTCTTTCAAGAGTCTTTGCCCCTATTAATAAAGCCCAGAATGCGGCATGCTTTATTAACCATGCTCCTTACACATATTTTGCCACCTTCAATGATTTACGAATACCTCCTTTAGAATTATACACTCTACTTTTCATTATCTCTCCATTTTTCTCCTGGACCTTTTCTTCCATGAGCTGTAACTTTGTTCACAGGTATATTGTGCAGCACTTTATCAGGTGCCTTTTGGAAGTCTATGTATATCACATCAAGAGGGTTACCCTCATCAACCCTCTCTGTTACCTCCTCAAAAAACTCAAGATGGTTAAACACAATTTGCCCTTAACTTAATTTCAGGTTGGCTTTCCTTGCCCACATTTGCCCAAGTCACTAGCAATTGTGTCCTGGTTTATCGTTTCTAGAAGCTTCCTTCCCCGCCACCAAGGTTAAACTGACTGGCCTGTAGCTGCTGGGCTTATCTTTATATCCATTCTTTAAAAAGGATGCAATATTGTCAATTCTCCAGTCCTCTGGTACCAGCCCCGAGTTTAAGGAAGACTGGAGATTTATGGCCTCCACAAATTTCCCCTCTCACTTACCTCTGTACCCTTGGATGCCTCTCATCCGATCCCAGTGCCTTATCAACTTTAAGTGCAGACACTCTATCTAATATCTCCTCTTTATCAATTCTAGACCTTTCACGTGTCTTTCACAATGACCTGCACAGCATCTTCCTTAAGACAGACGCAAAGGATTAATTTAATATCTCAGCTATTCCCTCAGCCTCCATGCATAAATCCCCATTTTTGTCCCTAATCAGCCCCACTTCTCCTTTTGCCATTTATCTGCCTGGTTCCCAATTGTATTGTAGACCTGACATCTGCCAGAAACACACTTTTTCCTTCTTCATCTGAATCTCTTTCTCTTTTGTCATCTAAGGAGTTCTGGATTTGTTTTCCCAACCTTTCCCCTTCATGGGAATGTACCTTGACTGTGCCTGAACTATCTGTTCCTTAAAGGAAGTCCACTGTTGTTGCAGTTTTGCCCACCAATCTTTGATCCAAATTCATCAGAGCCAATCTTACCTCATTGACATCGACTTTCCCCCAGCCCAGTTAATTGTTCTCACCCTGGATTGCTCCTTGTCCTTATCCATAGCCAACCTAAACCTAATGATACAATGATCACTCTCCCCTAAATGTTCCCCTGCCAACACTTAATCCACTTGACCCACCTCATTCCCAAGAAGTAGGTCTAGCAGCACCTCCGTTTGCATTGGAGTGGAAACACGCTGCTGTAGTTTCCTGAACACACTCCATGAACATTGCCCCCTCTCTGCGCTTCACAGTACTACTATTCCAGTCTATATTTGGATAAAGTCCCTGTTAAAAATACCCTATAATTCTTGCACCTCTTTGTAATTTCCCAGCAAATTTGTTCCTCTACAACTTTCCCGTTAGTTGGTGGCCGATAGACCACACCGAGCAAGGTTACTACATTTTTTTTGTTCCACAACTTTAGCTAAATAGATTCTGCCCTTGACCCCTCTGGACCATCCCGCCTTGTAGCACTGCAATGGTCTCCTAAATCAATACCGCCACCACTCATCCTTCCCTTAACACCGTGCGTCCAGGAATATTCAACACCCAGTCTTGCCCTTCTTTGAACCAGGCATCCGTTACAACGGCATGGGGTGGCTTCAATGGGAATCCCATTGACAAGCGGCGGGAAGAGAGAATCCCGCCGCGAGCGGGCGAAGCGCCGCCGGGAAACACGCGGCTGGACGACCGGAGAATCCTGGCTCGTATTTCCACAATGCAATCTGCACCTGTAACCCGCCAGTCTTATTTACCACACTCCGAGCATTTCACAAACTTGTACAGTAGCCCAAATTTAGACTTTATTACCCTCCCCGAAGCCACCTACCAACTTACTATTTCCTTACCGAGTACTACCTATCTCTACCAATATCCTCTCCCCTCTGATAGTAACTCCCGGTTCCCACACCACTGCTAACTTTGGGGGCCGGTTTAGCACAGTAGGCCTAACAGCTGGCTTGTAAGGCAGATCAAGGCCAGCAGCGCGGGTTCAATTCCCGTACCGGCCTCCCCGAACAGGCGCCGGAATGTGGCGACGAGGGGGCTTTTCACAGTAACTTCATTGAAGCCTACTTGTGACAATAAGCGATTATTATTAACTTTATAAACGCGAACAATAGGCAGGACGGCTTGGTGGCAGGGTCACCACATTCCTGTCCTATTTCTTGGAGCATTTGCCCTTGTCCGTCAATGGGTCACTCTTCAAGAAAACGAAAATGAATGGGCTGAATTTTCCCACCCTTCCCGTTTTGGGGGAGGTGGGGGGGGGGGAGTGTTGGGATCTTCGGGTCCTACCGATGGCGACTCCCCCCGCCCCCCCCCCCCACCCTGTGACAACGGGTTTCCTGGCTGCAGAGGATTCGGGCCACACCAAACGGCGTGGACATGACCAGGCGGGAAGATCCCACCAGGAAACACGCCGGCGGCGGGGGAAATCCCGCCCCATCGGATCTGAGTAACAAGTCTCTAGAATTGAGATGGGATTGGGATTGGGGAGGGATTCTTCCCTTTCCACTCTCCCGATTAACCACCCGCCGGAAAAATGTTGTCTGGCATTCTTTTCGTATTTCTCCGGGGTGTTGAGCCCTCGGTGCGAAAGAAACGAGAAAAACAAGAATCCAATTAACAACTGATGTCCTACTGGTGAAAGTGCAGGCCCACTGCCGACTGTGGAGGTGAAACTGCAGAGGGAAAAACAAAAATCATTATTAAATGCAAATGTGCTTCTATTTGGGGAGAGGACCTGGTGACTTGAGTTGCGAAGTTGTTCTTACCGTGACAGCAGCAGACCTGAAACTGTCATATCACAGTCTAGCGAAATAGCTGTCGGCACTAATTGGGCAATTTCAGCATGAAAGGCCCCAAGGATGAAAAAAAAGCATGGATGGATGGGAGGTATACTGGAGGGCGGGAGGGCTGTGCTCAGAAAGGAGAGGGGGCGGGGATCAGTACCAGTGCTGTCCAAATTTATCATTTGACCCAAGCCACGGCTTTCGTTTGGAAAGCTCGCGTGAAGAGCAAGGTGAAAATGTTACCCCCACTTCCCGGCACTGTCTCTTATCATCATGACGAGCGAACACAAGAAATATCTTTATTTTAAAATGTGTTAATTTATACATGATGTGGAGATGCCGGCGTTGGACTGGGGTGAGCACAGTACGAAGTCTTACAACACCAGGTTAAAGTCCAACAGGTTTGTTTCGATGTCACTAGCTTTCGGAGCGCTGCTCCTTCCTCAGGTGAATGAAGAGGAATCCCATCTCTGGATCTGTAAAGATTTAATCACCTGCTAATGCTCGCATTCCAAGCATTGTCTGGCATCTTTGAATCTGTCTATATATATGTTTCTGGAACATACCTCTTCATTCACCCGAGGAAGGAGCAGCGCTCCGAAAGCTAGTGACATCGAAACAAACCTGTTGGACTTTAACCTGGTGTTGTAAGACTTCGTACCATGATAGAATGAAATAGAACTCAACTGGGGCAACAGGGAGGGGGGGGGGGGGGGTCTGTGACTGGCCTCAGATTATCTGGGCTTGGGAAACGAAGGGAGGGGGACACAGATAGACTTCCCACTGCTGATTGCTTTGTTTGTAAGGTTTGGTGTGTGTGCATGTGTGTATGCATGTGTGTTCTTGTGTGTATGCATGTGCGTTCCTGTATGTATGTGTGTCTGTGCATGTTGTGTGTCTGTGTGCCTGTACATGTATCTCCATGTGCCTACGTGCATCCATGCGTGTCTGTGTGTTTCTGCATGTGTGTCTGTATGAGTGCCTGAGTCTGTATTGTGTGCACATGTGTGTGCATGTGCATATGTGTGACCGTGTGCATCGGTATGTATGTATTTCTGTGCATGTCCGTGTGCATCTGTGTGTGTGCGTCTGTGTGTTTCTGTGCGCACGTGTGCTGTATGTGATGTGTGTGCGTGTTTACATGTGTGCTCCTCAGGATGCACCGTAGGTTGAGGCTCAATCTACTCAATCTCCTGATGATAAAACAATCAATCACCACATCAGCGGTTATGTTGCAAAAGGTGGCCACACTTCTCTTCAAGTTGCAGCCCAGTGTGAGTCAGGGCGTCCAGGATAGGAATAAACCAGAGCAGTTGATAGCAGCCACTCACATCTATGGAATTAAATAACTTGAGGTTGGTCTTCAGTAGTGCCGGTGAGGCATGGCAATCCTTGATCATGTGGATTTATCAGTCTGTAGCATTGCTGAGTTCCATCTTTCTTTCTTGGCCGATCTAGATATTGCTGCTTTCCCTGCTCAGCTCTCTAAGAGGTGGCGCCAAGCACAGGGCACACGTGCCAAGCGCTCAGACCCTCTTTTCCCTGGTCCAACTAGCGATTAGTCAGTATGATAATACTGAGGGGCAGAGCTGAGGAAGAAAAGGCGCAAGAGCATGAGGTAGTTCCTTCGAAGGAGCGTCACACCTCACTCAGGACTTGGTCAGCATCAGTGTTCCCGACACATCTCGTCCTGCGCCGTCTCTTGGACTTGCTGCGAGGCCTTGAATGGGTGAGAGAGGAATTTCTCAGATTCCCCTTCTCCCAGATTGAGTGGATCTTGCAAATAAATCCGGCTTGTGGTATCCAGGTGGTTTCAGAGTTTCTCATGAGGTCGGGCAAAGTGTATCACAATTGCATGGGACAGGCTGGATATCTCAAAGGCACTTTACCCATCCCGCCATTCTTCATATATTCATACAACGGAGGTTTTAAGGCAGTAACGGCATTGTGGATTTGACAGGGCCCTAGAACAAGGGGCCGTGTTCCTTACAGGAAAAGGATAACACCAGCTGCAGAACTGGTGGGATTCTGTGTTGGCTGTGGTTTCATTTCGGGAGCGATGCCCAATTATCTGAGCAGAGGACCGCTTTGTAGATTTCTAAAACCACCTTACGGAAAGTCATTGAGGATCTCGTGATAATTAATATAAGAAAACCACTGACAAAAAGAAAAATCAGTATTTTGCTCCAAATCATAAACACCATTTGAGTAACCGTTCTTTACTTCTCACTTCCGTTTCCATTTTGCCTTCTGCTAATTCAATGTAAACGTTCATCTTTTGTTCTATTGACCCCAGTTATTTGAAAGTAACAGTTCCCGTTTGTGATTTCTGTATCATTTAATAGTTTCATACACTTCTGTCAAGTCCCCTCTGAACTGGCGCTTTTGGCTCTTATCTCCCACTCCAATGCATCTGTATTTTCAAAGCCTCATAGCAACGGCACATTAGGAGCCCAGTCAGGAGCCCCCATGTCTGTGGCAGTTCAATTAGTCCCCACTCCTATCCCAGAGCCCAGAGCATTTTCCTCCCACCTCCAAACATTTGTTTCATTCCCTTTTCGAGCCTGGTGCTTCCTCCAGCCTTCCAATGAATTCCAGTTCGTAACAACTCACCACGCAACAACAAAAAAACTACCTCCAGGCTCTCTCATCAATTATCTTAAGCCTGTGGTCCTCGGCCTTTTTCATTCTTTTGTGGGGTGCAGGCGTCAGCATTTGCTGCCCATCCCTAATTGCCCTCGGGAGGCTGAATGGGCCAATTCAGAGGGAGGTCAAGACCCACAGCAATGGGTCTGGAGTCACGAGTAGGCCAGACCAGGTACCGGTGGTTGATTCCCTTCCCTGAAGGACATGAGTGAAGCAGATGTTTTTTTACAACAATGGACGATAGTCGTCACAGTCACGAGCTTTCAACTCCAGATGTATTGAATTGATATTCCACCAGCTGGTGGGATTTGAACCCATGTCCCCAGAGCATTATCCGAGGCCTCTGGGCAGAAGGTGAATGGCAGGAGTGGGTTACCCACCCTTCCTGACACTTGAAATAATTTCTCACTATCTCCTCCATCAAACCACTGGGTGCGATTTTCTGCCCCCCCCCCCCCCCCTCCCCATGTGCCAATCCCAGTCTCCATATACCTGAAGCCTTTCAACCCTGGTTCACTCTTGTATTCGCTGACGGTGAACAGATATACTATGTGTGTCTCAATATACCTGTGGGGTGGCCAGCACTAAGCCAGTTCTATTGAATTTCCATTCTTGGCCAACCATTAGCTACGAGACAGCCATCAGGGGTCCGAATCCACACCCTGTAGGCCAGAGAAAGATGAATAAAGTGGCAAATAACACCCCCTGGTCAGAGAACAATCATACTCCAAGCATCAGTACTCAGCTCATTTTGTTTTTTGAATATTAATTTCAGATATTTGGGCAAAGCATGGTGGCGCAGTGGTTAGCACTGCGCCAAGGTCCCAGGTTCGATCCCGTCTCTGGGTCACTGTCCGTGTGGAGTTTGCACATTCTCCCCATGTTTGCGTGGATTTCGCCCCCACAATCCAAAGATGTGCAGGGTAGATGGATTGGTCACTGTTATAGGCCAGGGTTTAGAGAACCCCAAAGTGTATCATGGAGTTCACCTGACCCACAACTTTTAATAGATTGTGGTATGGGGAGCACACGGCCCACTCTACAGGTGTGGTACAGCAGAAATGGAAAAGTATTTTTTAAAGCAAAACAATGTTTATTCTATGAACTCAAGTTAACCTTTTTAAAACATACAGTGAATATCTTAGCAACCATTAATTCAAATACAACCCCCAAAGATCACAACACTAAGTAATCCTTTAAGCTTTCCTTTTAACATCCATAAGACTTAAAAACAAAACCTTTATCAGAAGCACATCAGATTAAAGTCACTACTGAAAACATTTATAATTCTGAATTCACCAAATGATCAAGAGATAGTCTTTTGATGGCAGAGAGAACAGCAGTACACTGCTTGGTCTGGCTTCAGCTCCAACACTGAAAATGAAACTAAAACACACCCTGCAGCAAACAGCCTAAAACAAAAGTAAAAAGCTGACAGACAGCTCAGCTCCACCCACTCTCTGACATCACTGCAGTAGTAAACACCCATTTCTTAAAGGTACTCTCACTGCAGATATTTATATACACACCCATTTATAAACACCCATTTCTTAAAGGTACTCTCACATGACACCTCCCCCCAAGAAAAAAAATTAACCATCAACTTCAAGATGGTTTAATTTTTTCACCTCTTCACTATCCTTTAAGAAATGCACACAGTAAATATACTTTTTCATTTCAAAAAACAACACACGCAAACAGGTATAATAATATAGTCCATTTTTTTTTCTTTTTTCTTCCTCCAACTGGAATTGCTTCCATTCATCACATTCGTGACAAAGCATCGGCTATCAGGTTTTCTCGTCCTCCCACATGTACTATTTTTAAATGAAATGGCTGCAACAATAAACTCCAGCGAAACAGCCGTGCATTGTTATTCTGGAATCACTCCAAAAACGTCAAAGGATTATGATCAGTATAGATAACGGTGTCAGACGGATTGCTGGTCACATAAATGTGAAAATGTTGCAAAGCCAGCACCAAACTCAAAGTCTCCGAATCAATCGTGGAATACTTTTTCTGGTGAGAATTCAATTTCTTTGAAAAATCACCAATAGGCCGCTCTAGCCCTTCGTCGTCGTCTTGTAGAAGCACCGCACCTCCGCCCACATCGCTCGCATCAACCGCCACTTTGAATGGTTTGCATCAGTATTCACCAAAGAGAAGGAATTGGTAGATGTTGAGTCTGGAGAAGGGGGTGTAGATAGCCTGGGTCACATTGTGATCCAAAAAGACGAGGTGTTGGGTGTCTTAAAAAATATTAAGGTAGATAAGTCCCCAGGGCCGGATGGGATCTACCCCAGAATACTGAAGGAGGCTGGAGAGGAAATTGCTGAGGCCTTGACAGAAATCTTTGGATCCTCGCTGTCTTCAGGGGATGTCCCGGAGGACTGGAGAATAGCCAATGTTGTTCCTCTGTTTAAGAAGGGTGGCAGGGATAATCCCGGGAACTACAGGCCGGTGAGCCTTACTTCAGTGGTAGGGAAATTACTGGAGAGAATTCTTCGAGACAGGATCTACTCCCATTTGGAAGCAAATGGACGTATTAGTGAGAGGCAGCACGGTTTTGTGAAGGGGAGGTCGTGTCTCACTAACTTGATAGAGTTTTTCGAGGAGGTCACTAAGATGATTGATGCAGGTAGGGCAGTAGATGTTGTCTATATGGACTTCAGTAAGGCCTTTGACAAGGTCCCTCATGGTAGACTAGTACAAAAGGTGAAGTCACACGGGATCAGGGGTGAACTGGCAAGGTGGATACAGAACTGGCTAGGCCATAGAAGGCAGAGGGTAGCAATGGAGGGATGCTTTTCTAATTGGAGGGCTGTGACCAGTGGTGTTCCACAGGGATCAGTGCTGGGACCTTTGCTCTTTGTAGTATATATAAATGATTTGGAGGAAAATGTAACTGGTCTGATTAGTAAGTTTGCAGACGACACAAAGGTTGGTGGAATTGCGGATAGCGATGAGGACTGTCTGAGGATACAGCAGGATTTAGATTGTCTGGAGACTTGGGCGGAGAGATGGCAGATGGAGTTTAACCTGGACAAATGTGAGGTAATGCATTTTGGAAGGGCTAATGCAGGTAGGGAATATACAGTGAATGGTAGAACCCTCAAGAGTATTGAAAGTCAAAGAGATCTAGGAGTACAGGTCCACAGATCACTGAAAGGGGCTACACAGGTGGAGAAGGTAGTCAAGAAGGCATACGGCATGCTTGCCTTCATTGGCCGGGGCATTGAGTATAAGAATTGGCAAGTCATGTTGCAGCTGTATAGAACCTTAGTTAGGCCACACTTGGAGTATAGTGTTCAATTCTGGTCGCCACACTACCAGAAGGATGTGGAGGCTTTAGAGAGGGTGCAGAAGAGATTTACCAGAATGTTGCCTGGTATGGAGGGCATAAGCTATGAGGAGCGGTTGAATAAACTCGGTTTGTTCTCACTGGAACGAAGGAGGTTGAGGGGCGACCTGATAGAGGTATACAAAATTATGAGGGGCATTGACAGAGTGGATAGTCAGAGGCTTTTCCCCAGGGTAGAGGGGTCAATTACTAGGGGGCATAGGTTTAAGGTGAGAGGGGCAAAGTTTAGAGTAGATGTACGAGGCAAGTTTTTTACGCAGAGGGTAGTGGGTGCCTGGAACTCACTACCGGAGGAGGTAGTGGAGGCAGGGACGATAGGGACATTTAAGGGGCATCTTGACAAATATATGAATAGGATGGGAATAGAAGGATACGGACCCAGGAAGTGTAGAAGATTGTAGTTTAGTCGGGCAGTATGGTCGGCACGGGCTTGGAGGGCCGAAGGGCCTGTTCCTGTGCTGTACATTTCTTTGTTCTTTGTTCTTTGGTATAATTTGGGATGACTAACACAGGAGCAGTGGTTAACACTGCCTTCAGACCGTCAAATGCCTGTTGACACTCCACTGTCCAATGGAATTTGTTACGCTTCTTGAGCAAGTCCGTCAGTGGAGCGACCACGCTGCTAAAATTGGGTACAAATTTCCAGTAAAATCCACTCATACCAAGAAATCGCATTATTTCCCGTCGTGTCGAGGGTATCGGAAACTCCCCAATAACTTTTGTTTTCGCATCCCGTGGGACCAGTCGACCCTGTCCGATTGTATGGCCAAGGAAAGTGACTTGGGCCTTTCCAAATTCACTTTTGACTAGGCTTATCACCAAACCCGCCTCCTGAAGTCGATCAAATAACTCCATCAGATGTTTTAAATGTTCTATCCATGTCTGGCTGAAAATTGCCAGATTGTCGATGTATACCGCACAATTGGGTAATCCTGAAACAACTTTGTTAGTCAACCGTTGAAATGTGGCTGGGGCGTTTTTCATACCAAATGGCATAACTTTGAATTGGTATATACCATCTGGAGTCACAAAAGCTGAAATCTCCTTCGCCCTTTCGGATAAAGGTACCTGCCAGTAACCTTTAAGTAAATCCAGTTTGGAAATAAAAGCTGATTGTCCCACTTTCTCAATGCAATCCACCAAATGTGGGATAGGATAAGAGTCCGTTCTTGTAACTGCATTAACCTTTCTATAGTTCACACACAACCATTGGGTACCATCTGGTTTTGGTACCATCACTATGGGTGAGCTCCATTGGCCGCAACCCACTTCAATTATGCCATTTTTAAGCATACTCTCAATCTCTTTGTTAACCTGAGCCAAATTTAAAGGGTTAAGTCTGTATGGATGTTGTTTGATTGGAACAGCATTTCCCACATCTACATCATGTATAGCCATTTTAGTACTTCCCAATTTATCTCTACAAACTTCCCCATGTGATATCAATAACTCTTTCAGATCAGTCCGTTTTTCCTCTGGAAGGCAACTCAACAATTTATCCCAATTTTTAAGAACATCCTCGTTTTCCAATTTAATTTGAAGTATGTCAAATTCACAGTCATCTGGATTTGGTTCGTCACTTTGAGTTAGAGTCATTAAAACCTCCTCCTTTTTCTCTCCTTCCCTATTAAAGTACCTTTTAAGCATATTCACATGACACACTCGGTGAGTCTTCCTTCTATCTGATATTTTTACCACATAATTCACCTCACTTACTTTCCTTTCAATCTGATAAGGTTCACAAAACCTAGCTTTTAAATGTTCACCGACCACTGGTAACAATATTAAAACTTTATCCCCACTGGCAAAACTACGAAGTTTGGATTTCTTGTCCGCTACCCGTTTCATCACATTTTGTGCAACTTTTAAATGTTGTCTAGCCAATTCACCTGCTCTATTTAATCGTTCACTAAAATTTGATACGTAATCCAATAATGTAATTTCCAATTTCTCACTCACCAATTTTTCCTTAATCAATTTAAGTGGTCCTCTTACCTCATGACTAAAAATTAGTTCAAAAGGACTAAATTTGGTTGACTCATTAGGTGCATCCCTAATTGCAAACAATACGAATGGGATTCCTTTATCCCAACCCTCTGGATAATCTTGACAATAAGCCTTCAACATTGTCTTTAATGTCTGATGCCACCTTTCTAACGCTCCCTGCGATTCTGGATGGTATGCAGTTGATTTAAATTGTTTTATTCCTAAGCTATCCACAACTTCTTTGAATAACTTTGAGGTAAAATTTGATCCTTGATCCGATTGTATTTCTGTGGGTAGTCCATATCTAGTAAAGAATTTAAGTAACTCCTCCACAATCTTTTTAGCTGTAACATTACATACTGGAATAGAATTTACAGTGCAGAAGGAGGCCATTCGGCCCATCGAGTCTGCACCGGCTCTTGGAAAGAGCACCCTACCCATGGTCAACACCTCCACCCTATCCCCATAACCCAGTAACCCCACCCAACACTAAGGGTAATTTTGGACACTAAGGGCAATTTATCATGGTCAATCCACCTAACCTGCACATCTTTGGACTGTGGGAGGAAACCGGAGCACCTGGAGGAAACCCACACACACACGGGGAGGATGTGCAGACTCCGCACAGACAGTGACCCAAGCCGGAATCGAACCTGCAGGTTAGGTGGATTGGCCATGATAACTTGCCCTTAGTGACCAAAAAGGTTGGAGGGGTTATTGGGTTACAGGGATAGGGTGGAAGTGAGGGCTTAAGTGGGTCGGTGCAGACTCGATGGGCCAAATGGCCTCCTTCTGCACTGTATGTTCTATGTTCTATGTTCTAGACCTACTACGTATTGTCCAAACTGTATCCCTCTAACCCCCCAACCGTTCGTGTGTCTATCAAGATATATCTTAAATATTTGCTATCGTACCTATCTCCACCACCCCCACTGGCAACGTGTTCTGGGCACCCACCACCCTCTGCGTGATAAACCTTCCCCACACATCTCCACTAAACTTTCCCCCTCTCACTTTGAACCTGTGCCCCCTTGTAATTGAGCCTTCCACCCTGGGAAACAGCTGCTGGCTATTCTCGTAATTTTATAGACCTCAATCCGGTCTCCCCTCAGCCTCCTCCTTTCCAGCGAAAACCTCAGGAGGAAATCCCGCCATACCCGGGATCAGCCTAGCGAACCTTCTCTGGAATGCCTGCAATGTTTATAACAACATACCCTTGCTGGGGGAGATGGTGGCGTAATCCCGGGGCCCAGGCTTTTCCTCTGGGGGACAAGGGTTCAAATCAAGTTAGGATTCAATTGATAAAATCGGGAACTGAAGGCCCATTTCAGTAAATGGTTACAGTGACACCATCATCGATTGCTATCGTTTAAAAACTCACCTGATTCACCAATTCCCCTTCGGGCAAGGAAATCTGCCGCCCTTACCCGGTCTGGTCTTCGTGGACCCACAGCGAGGTGGCTGACTCTGAACTGCGCCCCCCCCCCCCCCCCTCCCCCGCTGATACGGCCTTGCAAACCGCCCAGTTCAAGGGGCAATAGCTGGCCCTCACGTTCCGGCCTCAAAAGTGCCCCCCCGAAATAAAATTATTGTTTCAGAAATTCGCCAATCACTCATCCCTGGTCGAATTGGTGTGCGTTTGTCTCAAAGTGAATGAATGGCGGGTCTGCTATCGAACCGAGCAGCCAGTCTGAATACACCCAACGCAGGCTGACCAAAGCTGTCCCCATAACAATCCCTTCAGCTTCAAAGATTTGAAGTTCGTCCCTTGATCCTGCCCAATACTCATGTAACACTGAGCACCGAAGGGGCATTTGTAAACCCATGAGTTAACAGTCAGAATCACGTTGTCGAGCGCTCGCTAAAATTAAATCATCTATTAATGGAAACTGGGGGAGGACTGGTGGCTGTATAATAAATATATATACATGTACGCACACCAGAGGCTGACATTTGTGGTGCTCCCAGTGAAAACAGCTGAGTTAAATTACCTCAGCGTGTTCAGCAATCAGGCAGTTGCATTTATCAGAAAATGGTGTGCGTGAAGTTTTTATTCTGGAGTACGCCGACCAGTTCCATTGCTGCTTCAACCTGGCCGAGCGAATTAGGCCCCAGGCTGTGGAGGTGGGCCCAAAAACCATGGCGTCCGGGACGTCGAATTGCCTCCCAACTCCCAACCCCCCCCCCCCAGGTTAAAAAAAAAATGACTAGGCCTTAACGTTGCTCTCTGCCCTCCTTTGCAATGAAGAGAGAGAACCGTCGCCAGTTGTGGCTCTCCGTCAGAATCCTTTAAAAACAGGCCGCCTTGGGCCCCTTGACGCCAAAGGCCATATCGAAGAGCAGGATGTGATGTTTGTGTGTGGGGTTGTGGGGGAAAGTGAACACTGGTGAGCTTTGCAGAAGTTCTGCGATGGGGATGGAGCACAAACATATCCCTCCCTGAGGAATTGCTACAAAATGGGGAGTGATTTCATGACTCGAAAAAAAAAACACCAATCGGCCGTCTTAACACTTGGCAATTTTGTTTTTCAAGGAGGAATTGCTGACTTATTACAAATTAAGTTTACCCTGGTGATTTTTCAAATGATATTTATTGCGAGGCAGCAGGCACAGAATAGAACCAAGCCATTGTTATTCAGGACAGAGACTAGCACAGAATGGGCAGAGTCATTTCTATCGGGGGTGGGGGGTTGGAACTGTCATCATTTGTTCCAAATATGTCAACAGACACGTTATTTTATTGCCCTGACTCCTCGGTCTATTGGAATTGAGATGTAATGTTGTTGTAGTTGTTTTTATTTTTAGAATACCTCCACGCCCATGTGCTGTTTTATTTTTAACCCTTTGGGGAATTAGAGGGGGAAGTGGTGGAAGGATTTCCGAGCTGATTTTCAGCTCGTTGAACTGCGTTGAATGCACTTTCCGTGGTCAACAACCCCTGGTGTTGGACACTTGCGCGCAGCTCCTGGTCCAGCACTAGGGGCCTTCCACACGATGCAATGTATTGCTTCTTACTTTCCCCGGTTGCGTTTCACAGCCGTATTACCACTCGGCTTTTCTCCCTCCCGCCTTCTTCGGCCAGCCCTTCACCTGGATTTCCCCGAGGGTTCATGTCCCGGTCACGTCTGCCAGCGCTTTGCTCTCATGCTTTTTGACAGCCTGGCATGCGCAAATAAGTTCTTCAAGTCAGGGAACCGAGACAAATGAGCAAAGACCGACAGCGCAGGCAAACGATGAGGCTAGTCAGTAGGAGAAATGTAATGCCTCCCCCTCTTAGCGTGTTCCGTAGCAGGGGAGGGGGCTCCATTTAATCAGACGGGGCATTGGTGGGTGGGGATCCCCTTCCTTCCCATCTCCTCCCCAATTAAATCCAGGTATAGGCTCATGGATGGCCTTCCTGCCCCAATTGACACCCTTAAGTGGACAATTCAGGGCCTCATCCAGTCGCCAATATTAACCTAGCAGAGAGCAGGGGAGGGAATGGGGGTGCTCATCATGCAGGAAGTACGTCGAGCAAAGGGTTGTTTTCAAGGGCTCCCGGGGTGGACTCTCAGTCAAAGGCACTAAGTGCCTGATCGAGAGACCCAGCATTGGGAAGCGGGACCCCACTAAGAGCCACCACCCCTTCCCCCGGCAGCTCCATCACTCAACAGCAACTTGGGATGCCCGAGAGGGTCCAAGGTTGTCGTTGGTGTCATACCAGTGGCAACCACCTTCTTCTCCGCTGGCGCTGTTCAGTAGAGCTGCTGATCTCTGATTGCCTGGAAGCTATCAGTGGGCAGGACTTCTACCCTAGGGTCCTAGATCCCAGGGCAAGGTCTGCCCCCCCTCCCCCGTCCCGGCCTGTTCAGTGCTCGAGTGGCGCGGTGGGCCTTTGCTAGACTATACGACGGAGGCCTCTCTCTATCTCTCCAGCCAGCAGACGAGGTCCTCCCCGCTGCCAACATGCAATCCAATTTTAAGACTTGAGTCTTAAAGGCCTACAGACAATTCCTAATCCTACATTTATCCTTTCTTTAAAATATTCATTCATGGGTGCCACGTGGGAAGGCCAGAGGTGATTTCCCATTCCCAATTGCCCCTGACAGGATGGCAGGAACCAGCCTTAATCAATACACCGGGATTGCTTGGCAGGGAGTTCCATTATTGCAAAAAGACAGACTTGCATTCGCGTAGTGCTTTTCAGGAGCACAGGGCATCTCAAAGTGCTTCACAGCCAATTAAGTGCTTTTGAAGTGCAGTCACTGTTGTAATGTGAGAAGAATTTCGGGTGACAGCGGTGTAGTGATAATGCCACTGGTCCAGCAGTGCGGGGGTTAAAGCCAGTGCCCTGGGACATGGGCCCTGCCCCTCACCACGGCAGCTGGTGGAATTTAAATTCGAGTTAATAAAATACGGGATTATAAATCGCGTCTCAGTAATGGCGACCATCATCCATTGTCACAAAGATCCGTCTGGTTAATTCACGCCTCTTCAGGGAAGGAAACCTGCCGTCCTTACCCGGTCTGGCCTACATTTGACCTCAACAACGTGGCTGGCTCTTACCTGCCACCTGAGATGGTGCGCCAAGCCACTCAGTTCAAGGGCAATTAGCGATGGGCAACATTAGGGATGTTGACCTTGCCAGTGACACCCACATCCCGTGGAAAAATACAGGGGGGAGAAACCCCATTAAAGACCCTTTGGGACATTGTGCATTATGTATAAATGCACGTATTTCCTTTCCAATAAAAATGTGGAATTAAAAGTCTCACGGTGACAGGCAGCGCGGTGGCCTACTGGTTAGCACAGCTGCCTCACGGTGTCGAGGTCCTGGGTTCGATCCCGGCTCTGGGTCACTGTCCGTGTGGAGTTTGCACATTCTCCCCGTGTCTGCGTGGGTTTCGCCCCTACAACCTAAAAATGTGCAGAATAGGTGGAATGGCCACGCTAAATTGCCCCTTAATTGGAAAAAAATAATTGGGTAATCTAAATTTATTAGAATAAAAAAAGTCTAATGGCGACCATAAAACCATTGTCGATTGTCATTAAAAACCCAGCTGGTTCACTAGGGAAGGAAATCTGCCATCCTTATCTGGTCTGGCCTACATGTGACTGAAAGTGGAGGATTCTGTTGTTCCACTCTTCAGACTTGGTATTACCCTGGATCATTGGCCATGGCTGTGGACTTAGATTTGCCGCTTTTTAAAAACTTTTTTTGTCTCCAATGATGTTTGTGTTGTACAGCAGGTACATTACCTGGTTTGACATGACTGGGACTGCACACAATTATTTCCAATATATTGTATGGGGAGAAAATGATTCTTGATGGCAGCATAGAAACGGGAGGAGACCATTCAGCCCCTCGAGCCTGTTCTGGGCCCGCCCGTCATTCAGTGAGATTGTGGTTGGTCTGTATCTCAAATCCATCGATACGCCTCAGCTCCATTACACCTCGATCCAGCAAAAACCTATCGATCTTTTAGATGTCAAATTATTAACTGAGCAACAACACGGTGCTCTTTGAGTGAGAAAGAAAGAGAAGGGTGTGGGGAGGAGAGAGGGAGAATGAGAGAAAGCAGAGAGGGGGGACAGAGGCGAGAGATATTGGGAGAGGGGGAGAGGGAGGATGAAACAAGAAAGAGAGGAGAGAGATGGAGAAAGAGTAGAGAGTGAGGGAAAAGAGAGACAGAGGAGATAGAAGGAGGCTGAGAAGAGAGAGAAGAGAAAGAGAGGGTGAAAGAGAAGAGAGAGAGAGGAGAGAGACAAGAGAGAGAGAGAGAGAGAAGAGGGAGAAAGAGAGGAGAGACAAGATTAAGAAGAGAGAGGACAGAAAGAGAGACGAGAACAAAGGAGAGGGAAGCAAGATAAAAGACAGGAGAGAGAGGGGGAAGAGAGGGAGAGAGAGGAGAGAGAGGGAAGGGAGAGGAGAGATAGAATAAGAGAGAAAAAGGAATGGGAGAGAGGGAGGAGAATGAGAGAGGGAGGGGAGAGGATGGAGAGAGAGAGAGAGAGGTGGAAGGGAGAGGAGAGATAAAGAGAGAAAGAGGAATGGGAGAGAGGGAGGAGAGTAAGCGCGGGAGGTGACAGGAGGGAGAGAAGAGAGAGCAAGAGAAAAGGATGAAAAGAGAGAGAGAGAAGACTGCAATGCTTTGTGTGAGGAAATGTATATCTGTCCTAACCCAATCCTTGCATCGCATGGTGAGCCAGAACCAATTGCCCAATTGGGCCTTTCAGTTTGAGCGGAACTGTTCCAGATCACTTGCCATGCTGACCGTTTCCTGCCTTGCCCTGGCAAAATACAATGTCCCATCTTGTAAACGTGTCGCTGTTTTGCAAAACTGAATTCACTTCCAATTTCACCCAAGGTTTCTGTCCCAGCCCATGCCCGGTCACATCCCCCGTGAATAAAATGAATCCAGAACTCCCTCCCTAAGAGCACTGTGGGTGTGCCTACCACTGCATGGACTGCAGCAGTTTAACTAAGCGGCTCACCGTCACATTCTCAAGGGCGTTGAAGGATGGGCAGTAAATGCCAGCCTTGCTAGTGATGCCCACTGTCACAAATTGGGGAACAGAGCAGCCAATTGCTGCACAGGAGGCTCCACAAAAAAACAATTTGACAAGGGCCTGGATAATTTATATTTCTAACGGGGTTTGGTTGAGGGATGCATATTGACACAGGAGGTGCCCGAATGGGATCTGTTACCGGAGAAGTGGGGCGGTGGGGGCGGGGGGGGGGGGGGATGGAAACGGGGCCTCAATTTAACGTTCATTCAAAACGATGCCACCTTCCACCGCACAGCGCATGCGGTCAGTGCTGTGCTGAGGCGTCAGCCTGGATTTGGTCCTCGGCCTCTGGGGTAAGGCTGAAACCCAGATACGACTCGGGGCAAAGGTTGCTGCCCGTTGAGCCATGGCTGACCTGTAAACCACGGCGTCGTCATGACAACAAAAAACGGCCTACGGGCGTCCCAGTTGCACTTGCTTCCCCGATAAACACGTTGGCCTCCCAACCATCGTTGCCGTGACATTAGAAAAACAAAGCAAGTTTGTTTGCAAAACAGAAGTGTTTCGTAACCGTC